>NC_057942.1:1372500-1502500 GCF_018555375.3 Anguilla rostrata
CGAATTCTCCATTCTGGTGAAAAGATACCATTCATTCAATTTTGCCAAAACAAAATTTTCAGCATTTAAAAGCTACAACAATGTCATTACAAATGCAGCAATATGTTGACAAATACACATTTATTAAAACGATAACACCAATGAATATAGCAAGAGAATTAAAACCATGTTTAAAAATAAATTAAGAAAGCAATTTAAAGATTACAATGGAGAAAAAAATAATAATGCGTGAGTCTTTTGGATGAATCTTTTCTGAAGTTAGTTTAACGCTGCAGCCGTCCAGAGGGCGCAGGCTAACGTGTGTACCCTCCGAAACTCACGCAGCCAGGTGACGTATCTCTTCACCAGTCAGTCCCGCAGCCCAAACTGCGCAGTCGGTGTGAGTCTGCGCAGGCCAGCTGCAGCCAGGCTTCCCTTAAAATCCCAGGGGTTGGTCTCCATGCTGCCTTCTGTTCAGCAGCTGCTGTGAGCGATGTAATGCAGCTGTCAGTCAGTGGCAGGGGACGCTGGGATTTGGAGTCTTTCAGTGTGACAGGTGGTCGGACTCCACTAACAGCTAGTGCTGGTGATTCACAGGGATTACTCTTGGATTCCAGCTGTCAGTATTTACATTCACATCTCAAGGCTTTTAGTTGATGCTGTTTTTCAGAGCGACTTACACAGATTACGTTCTTTTTATATACAATCTATATTTATGCAACTGGATATGTCCTGAAACTATTTCGTTAAGTGAAGCAAAGTTGAGTGTGTTGCTCATCTTGCTCAGGCACAACTGAGTACCTCTGAACAAAACTTCTTACTAACCAAAAATTTTACAATCATATGATTGAAAAACTACATTTTTGAGTATTGGTGAAAATGTATTAAAGCATTATTCGTTAAAATATTTGTATTTATTTTAAAGCCCACATGTGACCTCAGTGGATAAACTGGTGACACGAAAGGTCTAACTGTGAGTGATGTAATGGGAAGTGTGTGCTGATTGGCTGGGCCAGGCATGACTCCGCCTCCCTCTCCCCCCCCGCAGCCGCCTGGTGAACCGGCTGGATGACATTAAGAAGACGGTGTGTGGGGACGGGGTGTCCCGCTGCCTGCTGTGTGGGGAGCAGCTGGGGGTCCCGGGGGTCAGCTCGGTGGTTTGTGAGGACTGCAAGAAGGTAGCGTCCCCCTGCTGAAGTACCACTTCCTGTTTCCTGTCTGTGAAGACCAGCGGTGTCGCCTCTCGCCCCTGGAGAGCCGCAGGGGCTGCTGGGTCTGCTGTTACTCAGCAGTTACATGATCAATGAAAGCAGCTGATTGGACAGTAAACTCATGTGGCGTAACATCTTTGGCTTGGCTGAGTTTAAAATGGACGCTTAAACCACCTGACCACGTGGCTGTCCAGGGGCAAGATGAGCAGCACAGGTAAAAAATTAGAGGCGGAAAATCCAGGTTCAGAAAGTAAAAAGTCCTTCCCAGTATTTTGTTCCAATCACCTGGATTTGCTAATTAGCACAACTCTTCAGCCAGGAGGGAGAGCTAATTAGTGAAATCAGCCGGCTGAGTTCATGGGTAGAAGAACCACATGGCAGGACTTTTAATTTCTGGCAATTGATTTGGTTCCATTGCTCCCGTGTTCCTCAACATTCCTCAACTCTGACTGGTAATGATGTCATAATTGACTCATCGCCATGGTCGCGCTGTTGATTGACGGGTCACGGTGCCTGCCTGCCTGCTCCCTCAGTAGGGTCTGTGTGGTTTGTTCCAGAACATGTGCACCAGGTGTGGGGTGCAGAATCACTGCCGCCCCAGAACCATGTGGCTCTGCAAGATCTGCAGCGAGCAGAGAGAGGTGAGACGGACGGACGGATGGAGAGAGAGGGAGGGGGAGAGGAGGAGGGGGGAGAGAGAGAAGTGGGTGAGGGTGAGTGAGAGAGAGGGGGGAGAGTGAGAGGGAGTGTGAGAGAGAGAGAAGTGGGTGAGGGTGAGTGAGAGTGAGAGGGGGAAGAGGGGGGGGAAGAGAGAGGGAGAGGGGGAAGAGAGAGAAGGGGGGTAAGTGAGAGAGAGAGGGGGGAAGAGAGGGAGAAGAAAAGCATCATAGCAGCTGCTAGATATTCGCGTCAGACCAAACCACAAATTATTCCGGTTTTTTTTCCATAGTTTTCCAAGAACTTCACCTTACCTTACCTCTGTTTACCTACACTTTATATTCACATTATATATATCGAGATCCTTTTTACACCAAGCATTTGTGATCCAGGTTATTATAAACACTTTTTATTATGAAGTAATTGCACAGTATGAAGAGTTCTGTGAAACAAAATAGCTGGATTTGGTTAATGACTTGGATAGTCATTAACAATTATGAGTTTAAGCATGCTTCACTCCTCACAGACACATACAATTTGACATTAAAGGTGTTTCTACTGCAGAAAGTTGGTGTTGTGAGGTCCTGCTTGGTGTTTTAATTTTATTTTGGCAGAGGATCAGTTTTTAGTTCTTCCACGTGCTTTGCAGCAGGATCCGGTGCCCCTAGTGGTCATAGCAGGCATAGCTGGCACGACATCCCTGTAGAAGCCCCTGCTGATTCACACAAAACAACCAAAAGAAATGCTACTACTATTCCAGCTCATAACTTGATTTCTTGGATCAATTCCATTGCAATGCAGGCAATTAAATAACTCATTAAAATTCAATTGATTAATTGAAAAATCTTTATTGAATATCGGCTGTGTTCATGGCATGCTGATTTCAAGCTGTTTTTCCTCTGCTGGGTCTTCAGGTGTGGAAGCGTTCTGGCGCCTGGTTCTTTAAGGGTCTACCCAAGCAGTTCCTGCCCTCACCGATGCCCGTCTCCAAACACAGGGACCCCAGCCCGCAAAAGGCACCCGTCCCATCCGAGACCCCCACCAGCGCCCCCAGTGGTGAGTGGAGAGATAACAGTGGAGCGTGATGTTCAGGAAATTCAATAGCCTTGGAGTGCAGACACACCACCTGTGTCTCAGTTTGATGAAGCATTGTTCTATATGTAATGAATATCTATGGTGATAGTGAGGCAGTGATGTTTTATTAATTAAAGGTGTGTTCATCTCAGGTGTGGAGAACCAGCCCCCCAGCGTGCAACAGCCAACGGCAGGTGAGTTTGGCAACATCCACCCAACCGCCATCGTCAGACTGTCATACTGAGTCTCTGAGTCTCCTACAGTCCAACCTAATTCTGCTACACCCTCACTGTGTATAAATGCTGCTACACCCTCACTGTGTATAAATGCTGCTACACCCTCACTGTGTATAAATGCTGCTACACCCTCACTGTGTATAAATGCTGCTGCACCCACACACTGTGTATAAATGCTGGGGCACCCACACACTGTGTATCAATGCTGCTGCACCCCCTAGTCTGGATCTGCTGTATCTGAGGCTTGGGTGTAAACCTGTGTCATATAGGGTCCCAGAGTTCTGGTCTAGGATCAGGCAGCCAAACTGCATGCGCAGCCGCAGTCACAGCGCTGGTGCGCAGTCACAGCGCTGGTGCGCAGTCACAGCGGCTGGTGCACAGTCATCTGTGCTCTGTGTCAGACGTGCACTGCCAGACCAGGGGGTCTTCTCCTGTCAGATCCACAGCCTGACCTGTGATGGTCTGAATTCACGGTTTTCCCCATGTCTTTTCTTTCGGGTGGGATGGACTAGAACCACCACACACTGCAGCTTTGGCTTCATAATGAATCTGTTCTGACAGGGACCGGGAATTGTAGGTGGCGTTGTCATGGCTACCACCAGACACAGCCAATCACTTGGGAGTAAGAGTTAAGAATGTAACTGAAACCTACAGCAGAAATTTTTTGGCGGCATTCCCCGGTCTTTATTATATCAAAGTGTCAAACGCTTTGATAAACCTGATTTATTATCCGATTAGCCAGCACGGACGTGTGTTCGTAGCGAGAGTCTAAAAAAACGATGTTCGCTCCCCGGTTTAGCTTCGTCTGCTGCCACCGCTCGGAAGTGCGTCCGGTTTCAGCCGGAACGACCGAAAAGCGTATCGAAGGCTGAGATCTTAATGGGGTGTCACTGCTGGTGTGGAAGTAGGAAATCTAAACCCTGGCAGACAGAACGCTCCAGTGAGAAGATTCTGTGATTCAAACGGGCGATACGCTCCTGGGCAGGTCTGACTGGTTGAACGCTAGTGACTCATACACCTTGCGACCTGTTAGCCGACGTTCCTGCAGAGGAGTTTAGCGCCTCTGTGATGTCTGTGGCGGTAAATAGTGGTGTGCCACCTGCCCACAGGGTCGCCTGATCTCTGCTCTCTCTTCTGATTGGCTGGGACCGTGGGAGGGGCGGGTGCAGTTCTGTAGAAAGACACAACAGTCGGATTCCTTAACACAAATCCCTGCCAGGTTTGCGGGATGTCTGTTTGATCGTTTGTGGTCCTCCCCCCTCCCCGTTCCCCCCCGGTGAAAGCATCAAAGCGTTCAGCCGCTATTATCCCCCCCATCCAGGATCCGGGGACAGGGGTAGGGGCCTCTTTCAGGCAGGGCAGGTTGGGACGACGCGGGGACCCCCCAGGCCTTGGCACACGCGGGGGTAATTATAGGCTCTGTGTCCTCATAAATCCACCCAGATGAGGGAGGATGGAGCGCCAGGGAAACGTGGAAATGTGACGGCACGGTCAAGGGGTCCTGCTGCAGCTTGCTGAGCACTGTTCTCTGCCTCTGTACAGAGGGGTGAGGGAGTCTGATTGTCTGGCCATGGTCAGTTAAAGTGTGTGTGTGTGTGTGTGTGTGTGTGTGCGTGCGTGCGTGTGTGTGTATATGTGTGTGTGTGTACGTGCGTGTATGTGCATGTGTGTATGTGTGTGTGTGTGTGTGTATGTGTGTGTTTGTGTGTGTGTGTGTGTGTGTGTGTGTGTTGCAGGGTCCTCTGGACGAGGGGGGGCTCGGCCTCCTGTGGCCCCGAAGCCCTCTGAGTCGTGGGCGACGCCCAGCGAGGAAGGCGACGCCCAGGCCAGTTCTGTGGTGATGAAGAAGGCCGTCCCACTCCAGAGCTCCAGACCCCCCACTGCTGCGCCCCCCGCCGCAGCCCAGCAGGGTGAGGGCAAGCCTGGGCACATAGGGCTGCATGCCCTCCCCCGACACACATCCTCCATGGAGGCCTTCAGCCTGTCATTAAGATCTCACTCCTGAATTCCCCTGATGTTCTCAACAATAAGACATTTCTAGGCCTTTAATTTACCTTTTTTTTTTTTTAACAAGGCAGGGCAGCTGTGAACCCAGTTCTCTTGTGCTGTGATGATCTGGGGAATTAAAAGTCAGAAGAGAATCAGGGGATTGTGTAGCCAATCAGATGTAGGGGGTGTGGATTATCAGGGATGGTGCAGCCAATCAGATGTAGGGGGTGTGGATTGTCAGATATGGTGCAGCCAATCAGATGTAGGGGGTGTGGAACATCAGGGATTGTGTAGCCAATCAGAGACTCGCCTCTGCTCATGCTGCTGCCACACGTCTGCCTGTCCTTCCCCCCGACAGCTCAGCCTGAGGCGGAGAGAGGCTACTCCAGCATGGCCCAGAGGGAGGAGAGAGCGCCCCCTGCTGTACGGGAGGAGAGACGGCAGCCTGCGGCCTACAACCCACCCCCTGCGCGCCACCAGGCCCCGCCTCCAGAGGAGGATGACGAGGCCAACAGCTACGACTCGGACGAAGCCAGTAAGATGGGGGCAGGCCCTGTTCAGCTGGTCATTTAAATTCAGCTCACTAATTACACAATTCACCTAATTTACGGCATCAAGTAACAGAATTTCACTCACAAATCGATTTATGAATTGAATTTCATTTAGTTTCGTGAATTGACTGAAATTTAAAATGGAACTGACCCCCCTAACCTGGATCTCAGGCCAAGATCTGGGCCCACATCCATAAAGCATCTTAGAGAAGAAGCACTGACCTAGGATCAGCAGTGCCTTGCAGCTCATAATGGATCAGGTTATAATGTAGCAAGAGGACAACAGGTCCTGGATCAGCTCTTCTGTTCTGAGATGCTTTATAAACATGGGCCCTGGTCTGTTTCTCCCCAAATAGACCTTTCATTGGCTGACATACTATCCATGGTTTCTCAGACTATATTTCCCGGCGAATCGTTGCGTATCTCGTGTCTCATTTCCTGTTTCCGGTCTAACCAGTTTTTGTGGTTTCTCTGGTTGGTTTAGCCCGTATCTGGCTTACGTGTGGCATACGTGTCTGTCCCATATCTACTGTGAAGCCTTTCCCAGGCTAATGCGTTCCTTTCCTGCCCTGTTGCAGCCACACTGGGCTCGATGGAGTTCAGCCTGCTGTACGACCAGGACAACAGCAGCTTGCAGTGCTGCATACTGAGAGCCAAGGTAACGGGGTCCCGCTGTCCCAAAACATCTCCGTCCTCACGCCTCCCAAGGCCGGAGAACACGGAAGCCTAAAAATGAAAGGCTGAAACCGGTGAAACTGAAATGGAATGAAAATGCGAAGGCTTTGCGTTTAAATGTTAGCCGCGTCGTAGCCCCTCCCTTTCTGAAGCGGTTGCTGTTGCCATGGCAGCGTATGTGAGTCGTAAGCCCATCGCAGGTGCCCCAGCTGCCCTGCTGTCTGTGAGAGTCTGTGAATGTCTCCTGCACAGGGTCTGAAGCCCATGGACTCCAACGGCCTGGCCGACCCTTACGTCAAGCTGCATCTTCTGCCTGGAGCCAGCAAGGTGTGTGTGTGTGTGTGTGGGGGAACTCTCACTCATCACAGTTTGCATGCTGAGAAACAGGAACTCTCACTCATCACGGTGTGCATGCTGAGAAACAGGAACTCTCACTCATCACGGTTTTCATGCTGAGAAACAGGAACTCTCACTCATCACGGTGTGCATGCTGAGAAACAGGAACTCTCACTCATCACGGTTTGCATGTTGCTTCCCTGTTTTCCTTTAGTCCACTAAGCTTCGCACCAAGACGCTGCGCAACACCCGCAACCCGGCCTGGAACGAGACGCTGGTCTACCACGGCCTGACCGAGGACGACATGCAGCGCAAGACCCTCAGGTAGGGGGCGCTGTCCTCAATCACACCCTCTCTCGTGGGCTGGGAGCCCCTCTTGAGTCTAACTGTACCTGCGAATAATATTTCTCCAAATAATGAGTATTGTTCACAGATAGAGATGATAGGTTTGTACATCTTATTGGTCTGCAAAAATACCTTACCCCAAGAGTAATCTTCGCACACTAACCAGGTGCATGACTCAAGCAATTAATGTCCAGTGCCCGGTGGTGAAGCAGTATGTCAGTATAATGACTACATATCCCATGAGCCTCGTATGAATGTTCTCAGTGACCCCTGGGGGTTTCCTCGCAGGTAATGAAAGGATTCCGTTGGAAATAAATGTAGTTTTCTGTGGGTTCCTTTTCACTACCCCTTCACAACAAGCGTGATTTTACATACAGATTACATGCAAAACAAAAAAGTGTAAAGTGTGCAGTGAGTTCTGCTGATAGCGTTTAGCTTTCCTCCTGTTTTAAAGGTTGTCTGTGTGTGACGAGGATAAGCTTTCTTCCTCTCTGTGCAGGCTGTCTGTGTGTGACGAGGATAAGTTCGGACACAACGAGTTCATCGGAGAGACTCGCGTTGCGCTGAAGAAGCTGAAGATAAACCAGAAGAAGAACTTCAACGTGTGTCTGGAGAGGGTGGTCCCGGTGAGCCCAACAGCCTAAACGCACCCCCAAACAAGCTCTGCTTACTCTCCAAATGTGCTCTATAAGCTCTCCAAACACATCTGAAACACGCACTGAATGCCCCCTAACGAGCCCCAAACAAGAGCTCCAGAATGAGCTCAGCAGGACCTGAAACTGGTAGAGAGGAGGATAAACCACGCTACATGCTAACTGTGATTGTACAGCGCTACATGCTAACTGTGATTGTACAGCGCTACATGCTAACTGTATTTGTACAGCGCTACATGCTAACTGTGATTGTACAGCGCTACATGCTAACTGTGATTGTACAGCGTTACATGCTAACTGTATTTGTACAGCGCTACATGCTAACTGTATTTGTACAGCGCTACATGCTAACTGTATTTGTACAGCGCTACATGCTAACTGTGATTGTACAGCGCTATATGCTAACTGTTGGGGCCAGAACCTCTGTGCAGCGACTCTCATCATTACACACTTGCACCGCGGTACGTTAGCACCAGTTCCACTCAGCGCCTGCACGCTGAGGCATTTGGACCTCTTCCAAGATCAAGCTCATTCCTGCTACTGTGAATGGGCTATCTTGCAAACACAATCCAAACAATTAAAGAACCGCTTGGTGCCCATGGCAACAGTATTGACTGTGTCCCCCCCCCTTCCCCCCCAGATGAAGCGGGCGGGGACTGCAGGAGCGGCGCGAGGTATATCACTCTACGAAGAGGAGGTAGAGTGCACACTTCACTCCAACGCTTCTCAGTCTGTAGTGCTCAGTGTTCAGTGTGTAGTGTTCAGTGCTTAGTGTGTAGTGTTCAGTGGTCAGTGTGTAGTGCTTAGTGCTCAGTCTGTAGTGCTCAGTGTTCAGTGTGTAGTGTTCAGTGCTTAGTCTGTAGTGTTCAGTGCTCAGTGTGTAGTGTGTAATGTTCAGTGTGTAGTGTACAGTCTGTAGTGTTCAGTGCTCAGTGTGTAGTGTGTAATGTTCAGTGTGTAGTGTTCCGGGTGTAGTGCTCAGTGCTCAGTGTCCCTCTCTCTCTCAGCCAGGGAAGGAGGGCGAGGAGGTGGAGGAGAGGGGGCGGATCCTGATCTCTCTCATGTACAGCACCCAGCAGGGCCGGCTCATCGTGGGCGTCGTCCGCTGCGTTCACCTGGCCGCCATGGACTCCAACGGCTACTCCGACCCCTTCGTCAAAATGTACGCCCCCACGCTGGCGGTCCACGAGCTGGGGGTCCAGGCCGAGCCCAGGGCTGGGGGGTCCACACTGAGCTCACGCCTGGGGGCAGTTACATCTCAATTCAGCCAAAGTCTGGACGATTGTTGAAATTCAGTTCCTTAACTGAAAAATGCCCATAATGTTCTTTGAGGATCTATGAATTATTTGAATGTCAGTTCATTTCCTCAACTGATTTAGTTGAATTTAAATGGCAATTGGCACCAGCTAAGCTTAGCTGATAATATTCAAAAACGTTTCTGTATAATCGTGGACACATTACGTCAAGTCACTGACTGTTTAATTTGAGATAAGAGAAGCAGGATATTAACGCTTGGCAAACCTTCACACGCAATTCTGAATGGACCAGAATATGACAGAGACTGTGGACTTGACCTTGAATTGACCTCTCTCGCTCTCATTCTCCCTCTCTCTCTCTCACACTTTCTCTCGCTCTCTTTCCCTCTCTCTCTGTAGCTGTCTGAAACCAGACATGGGGAAGAAAGCCAAGAACAAGACTCAGATAAAGAAGAAGACCCTGAACCCTGAGTTTAATGAGGTGAGGTGTATGCTGTACCAATCCGTGATCTGCATGGTGGTGTTGGGCTGAGAACACTCAGTAACTTACAGTAACCAGGCAAAACAAAGTGTGGCCATATCCTGACATTTAACAAAATAAATGGTTGGTTGGTGATGTGGAATCATATATTATGAATACTGAATAAGCACACATTGACCTCTAAACTTTCAACATTCTTTAGAACTGGAATAACAGGCTTTGAATCAGAATTCTTGTTTTAGTCTTTAGTCTTGAATGTTTTGTGAGTCCTTGAGAACGTGGCATCAGACACAGTTCCCTAAAGGGAGCTGACACACACACACACACACACTTCTTGCCCTTGGCATGTTTGGTGTCTGGAGCCACAGGCCTTTGTACAAGGTCTGAGAATTTACTGCTGTAAAGTATGTTAGTCAAAATAAAGATATTCTCTGCACTTCAGTGGAAACACAACAGCCTTCCTTAACCTGCAACAAGCTGATTTCATCTGGTAAAAAACACAAAGCTGCAGAAGTGACTGAATAATGAAATAAAAGAGTGTGTTTTCTGATGGGCAGACACACAGGGAGCTCTCTCAGTCTGTGGTCTGTACACAGAGCCCCTGGGATAACCCCCCCCCGCTGTGTTTCAGGAATTCGGCTATGACATCAAACACAGCGAGCTGGCCAAGAAGACCCTGGATGTCTCAGTGTGGGATTACGACATCGGCAAGTGCAACGACTACATCGGTAAGACTGTCCTCTGCCAGGCTTTCAGTGTGCAGCGTGATCATGTGATACTGTGCAATGTGGTCATGTGACACTGGGGTACAATCATGTGATACTGTACAGTGTGGTCATGTGACACTATGCGGTGTGGTCATGTGACAGCGCAGGACAATCACGTGACACTGCAGCACAGTCGTGTGACCCTGTACAGTGTGGTCATGTGACACTACGCGGCGCGGTCATGTGATGGTTGTGCCCCTCCCCTGCAGGCGGCTGCCAGCTGGGCATCACGGCCAAGGGGGAGCGGCTGAAGCACTGGTACGAGTGCCTGAAGAACAAAGACAAGAAGATCGAGCGCTGGCACACCTTGCTGAACGAGAACCACGTCTCCAGTGACTGAGCGGCCCGCTGCATGCCCCGCCCCCTCTGCCCCGCCCTGCCCGCAGCCCCGCCCACAATGTGATGCTTTCATTTCTCGTCTTCCAGCAAGCTAGCCACTGCTTCACCCCCCCCCAACCCGCCCCGTTACCTGCCTCTCCTGTCCTGGCCCCACCCCTATTATTATCCCCCCACCCCCAACATCACCACGCCCTCTTTCTGGACACGCCCCTCCCATCGACTGTTAAAAAAAGAGGGACGGGGTCACACCCCTCACAGGGATCTGTGTGGGACACCCCTCCCGGGGATCAGTGTGGGACACCCCTCCTGGGGATCAGTGTGGGACACCCCGATTCTCGGACGCCTAAAGAGCATGACCACACTGCCCCTGCAGTCGCCAGGAAACGTGGGAGAACCCGCGTGGGATGCGGAGGTTCCGGGTTCCCTGTGTATGGCGAGGAGGGACCGGTACCCCAAACGTGCCCCGCCCCCTTCTCTCATAACACACCGAACAGAGCAAAATACCAAGGAGAACCCACACCTTTGACTTGATTATGACTTTTAATATTAATGATAATGTACTACAACGGCCAGTTCAAAAACAGCATCCAGCGCTGCTGACAGATGAGTGAGCTTCTGTAGCAAACTGCTCTTCACTCAGCTCTACAGCTGTCCTCTGCTGAGGCTCCTGGTGGAGCTGTGTGATGCGGGACTCTGTTCATTTATAGCTGGGGAACTGGGCTTTTGATTGGAACGTTGTTTAATGGAATCCTGGATGGGGTAAAGCTGCTGTAGGCTTCAGAGAGGTAGCTGAATTGAAACTGAACATTAATGGTGAATGGTCAGTTGTATACGGTAATAGTATGATGGCATTTATAGGCTGTGTATATCACCCTGGACATGATGCACCGCTAAATTCAGATTGGTTCTTACTTTATGATGAATTGAAGAAATATGAAACTCTTGATGTGCAGTTTCTGAATTAATTCTTGAAGTTATTGAGATAGTTCCAATTAGAGAAATACAAGAGATGGTCTAGATTATTGGCTGTTGACCGATTTTGGGTGTTGACTTATTTATTGATTCTTAAAGATTTATCGTACTTGTTTTGTGTGTTTGGGGCGGTGGGAGGCGTTTTTGAAGGAAAGCAAAAGTGGTTGGATTCTGCAAACGGACATCATTAGAAGTCTAAATCGTAAGCTGATGACTGCTCCTGCGATGTCCGGTGTTTCAGAAGAGGAGGAACGTTCACCGAGCTCCTCAGCGTTCCGGGACGCCGAGCTGAGCATGCTGTGGATTCTCACAGTCAGCCGTCCTGCCTCAGCTTAGCTAGGCCCAAGCCTGCCTCCACAGGCTGCTCCTGGCTCTGCATGCCTATCGTCTGAGCCCCCTCCCTGTTTGCCCAAAGAGCAGTGCATTATGGGCCTGTGGTGCCCCCGCCCACCCCCCCCCCCAAACCCCCACCCCCTCACCTCCCTGCCCCCCCCCCAAACCCCTCGCTGCTCCCTCTCCAAAGCTGCAGCTTGTGGCTGTAGAAACTCACCGCAAATCCAGGAAAGCACACCACATGCAATGGAATGACCTCAGACTTTGTATTGAAATTCGCTAGTTTTCCAAACCCCTATGCATGCGGCATCTCGTGGCTCATGATGTAAAGGGTCTTCCCCTCCCCCCACCCCCCCCCCCCCTCTTATTTTGGGTTTGTATGATTTATCCTGTCCCCTTTAAGCTCTCTCTCTCTTCGATGTTGGCTTCTCTGTATTCTGTATTTTTAAAATTGCGTGCGCTGGTTTTGTCCCTGCTCCCCCCCCCCACCCCCACCCCACCCCGGGGCACTGGTGGCGTCCCATCAAAGGAGCTCTTTCACAACGTTCTTTAACACGGTGACAAAGCTGGGGGCAGATGGTTCTAAATAACCTCAATCTAAATACGCACTGCAGTGTGAGAACAAGAACTATCAGACAGGTTTCAGTCATGCATTTATTACATTTGTTCTTATAATCTCAGGCTTTCTTCCAAAAAAAAAACCAAAACTAAACACCCTGCTGAGCTTTATTGATATGTATTTCACCGTACAGTGCAGTATATGGCACAATATATACATCAGTGCCTGAAAACATTAGTTATTCCCATATGGAGATAGTTATAAAATATATACCAAATTTTCTCCTTTGTCATTTCATCGCTGTGTGCATTAAGCTGACACCGAAAGCAATTTCTGAATGGAAGCCATTTGCAGCTCATTTTAAAGGCCAGAAGTGATTAGCCAAGGCTGCTAAGCTAAGGAAGTTTTAAACTGGCTCTGTCCATTTCCATGGTAACATGGCATGTTACCATGGCACCATGCCACCAGGGCAGCACACGCAGGTGCACTGCATTCTGGGAACGGATTCCGTCACCAGTGCCCCTCCTCCCTCTGCCTCCCTTCTACCTGACGCTAGACAATCGGTCTCTCTTCTCATGACGATTTGTCTGTTTTTTTCCCCCCTTTTCTGCTCAGTATGGAATGAATCACAGATTTTATTTATCTATGTAAATAGGTAGCGCATGCACTGGGGAAGAAGAAGAAGAAGAAAGTTATGTTTGCTGTTTAATGTGCATGTATACATTTTACATCTGGTTTCCACAGACCAATAAAAGCTTACGGAACAATGACATGGTTGTGCCACGGTGTCTTAAATCTTTTCTGACGCTCCCTTCAGGCAGTGTGTAAATCTACATACACACGTGTGACAGAGACAGCTGTAGGCAATGCAATACTCACCTGTAGATTACATAGCACAGCACTGTATTTCATACAGCAGAGAACATTGTGCCTAAATGAGCAGGACAGCTGCCGTATTGCTTTGTAGCTGTCAAGGAACAGAACCACCTTTTGCAAGCTACGCTGACAGTCGCTGTTAGCTACTAGTATTAGCTGTTTAGCATCTGTTCATTTTCAACATTAGGATTTGGATAAAAGTGCGACTTGCGGAACTCTGTTTTGCGCTTGGGGAACTCTGTTTTGCGCTTAGGGAATGCTTGTCTGTGGTTTCTGCTCCCCTCCCTTCCTGCACCCCAAAGTCCAAAACAAGGTCAAACATTACTACGTCACATCCATGTAATTATACCACAGGTCATAATTAGCCCATTGACCTGTCCACCCCTGCTGTCCCTCGACCTTCAAGCCAATTGACTCTCGTGTATTCTTACCGACGCCCATCGTGACGGCAAGAGAGCCTTGAACCGAGAACAGGAAGAAGAATCTCGACAGAGTTACTACCGGAATTTACATTTGACTTTACGGTCATATGATCTCGAAAATTGCACGGTCATTAAATGAGATCTTATTGACACTAATCTGAGCGTGACGTCAAGGACTTTCCCTTCGAACGAATACTCGGATATACTTCATATAAATGTGTGACATATGATACCTGCTTCCAGCCATATGGAAATTTTTCTTTGATTTCCTAGAATTTTATTATCCAGCGAAGGACACACAAAGCACATCTTACATCATATACCTGTATTAAGAGAAGTACGGGTTCCTTTGAAGACAAAGTATTGAATGAAAAATTGCTCAGAAAAGTGTCTAAATACATCGTTTACCTTTACTCTATATAAATATTGTCATATTATAGTTTTTAATAGCATTTTTTAAAGGGACGTGATTGTTTTACTATTCCGGTTAGAACTACCCGGGATGGATTTATGCGCCTTTACGCGCGTGTAGCCTACCTCCTCCCTCTTTTAGACCTTTATGGCAAGAAGAGGGGTGTGTGAGAGTGCCTGACATCTATCATCCAATAAGACTGTGAGAACTGCGCTGTTTTTTCAGGTAATGCATCACCTCATACAGAAGGGCTGGCCTTCGAAGCGCCAATGTTCACTTTCATTCACCGTCGTTTAACCTCACCCTGCCCGTGGGGGTCTCTTCAAAATGCACGTTATTGTGCCTTCATGGAATGCTGCGTATAAATAAGTGTATTTGATTACCGTAAACGCAGTCTTGTAGCATGCACCTGGCTAAGAGCGTTCACAAGCTCCCATTACCTACAGGACGGCGTGCATGCATATGCACAAGCATGCAGGAACTAAGTTTTCACAGAGGTGGATTGATTTAAAGATATAGAAGAAGGCAGCGTTCTTTGCAAAATTATCTGTAAATAGGTTATCTCGATAGCTTTTTTTTAAAAATTATTATTTTCGTATAAAAGCGTATTAAATGCCTGGCTAATGATATTGTTGGCTCCGCATGCGAACTTTTAATTTGTGTCAGTTTACATTTTTATTGGACCACTGAAGTCCACTGGAGAGCCTCTCATTAACTTCATTTTATTTGAAATGCGAATCAGAAGCGAGTTATTTTTAATTGTTCTCCAGGCACTGTATGACGTCTCTACTGCGTCAGATGGAGCAGCACCCTCGAAAACGGACCCACACAATGCTAACCTCTGCTACTGGACTTCTGCAACACGCGGGCGCATTCATTACAGTTTCCTCCGCGAGTCAGCCGGGACACAAGCAAACGCGCTGCGTTTGTACCTCAGCACGTGGACAGAGAACCAGCGCCTGGTGGACTGTGTGATAGTCGATGAATCCGCGGTTGTAGAGAGCTACCTTTCTCTCTGTCATGAGAAGCGCGCCGGGAATTTCCTCACAAACCCAGAAGAGCGCTTTAACATCAGCCTGCTGCTGGAACCTGGCAACCCATGCGTGGTTGGCTCGGTCCAGGGATTCGAACCGCCTGGTCGCGTAAAGCGGGACCTGCAACCTGCTGATCCTGGGCGCTCCTCACTTAGCAGTCCCACTGTGAGCACTGCGCCCGAGGTCCGGCGCCGGAAGAGATCCTGGATATTTCCTGGGACACTCTGGTGTGGCACGGGCACGAAGGCAAACGCCTATGATGACATCGGTGAGTTAAATCAAACCGGAAAAATCCAGCGCTCAGTCGTGCATATTTTATTGCACTTTATAATCCATCACCGATGGCAATGACCACGTAAATATTCCATACACACATAATCATAAAATGAATACTGTGTGCGTGTGTACGTGTGTGAGTGTGTGTTTACATATGGAATATTTACGCGGTCGTTGCCTTGGGTGATGAATTACAAGAGCAGTAAAATTTGCGTGACTGAGCGCTGGATTTAATCTCGAGAAGCCAGGCGACGCCACGAGGCCAGGCAGAAGGAATGTGTGAATGTTCAGGCAGATCCGCGCGCGTAAAGACCGCTCCGCTTTCAGCTACAGCTCCGCTCCAGCATTAGTGCAAGGACACTCGTCGTACACGCGGCCTAAACTGGAGATGTAGTATTTCACGTCTTGTAAAACGAAAAAATCACAATAAAATTATTAGAATGCGTCTGACCGAGAGAGGCGGATTTGGAATTTTGTTAGGTCTTTAGGTATGTTATCCAGTGTGATATCCGTGATACGTTCCATGGGTTGTTGCCTGAAGGAAAATTAATGAATTGTCTTTAGTTAAAAATTATCCATGATGCCACGATCTTGGCATTGCAGGAGCATGACTCCTCCTGGGGGTAATTTAAGGTCACATCATTTGCCAGAATATCGCCCAGGTTAAAACAGACAATCAAAGCTGTGAATATGAGAGCTGAGAGTTTATATAACTTCAGGTGATTGCTCTATTTCTACAAATTATATTTGGCAGGTTCAGGTTCTTGCAAGTGAACGGCAATCTTGACATCATGTGGGATTTGATCAGGGACACCGCTAACCCATAACGTATGAAATCAGAAAGACGTTAGTAAAACAAAGCAGCTTTATTTTAGATGGGAAGGAACCCTGCATTGCAGAATGTCATGATTCATTTTTTTTTTTTTGAGGGAACATGCCATTTCCTCTGTTTGTTTTAATTGTCGCCTGTGCGTTTCCTGAGTTCTGACCTCTCCTGACGTCCACTCACAGGTTTGTTTGAGAACACGGACAGGTGCTGTCGGGAACATGACCACTGCAAGAACACCATCCCCTCCTTCACGGTCAACTACGGTGTCTTCAACCACAACCTGTTCACCGTGTCCCACTGCGACTGCGACCGCAGGTGAGCACCTGCAGCCTCGTCCCGCGGCTCACACTCACCTCTGCACCCCAAAACCGCCGGGCTCCCTCACTTCTCTCTCTCTCCCTCATTCTCTCTTTCTCCCATAATTATGCTCTCTGCCATTTTAATCCCTCTCTCTCTACCTCTCTCTCGAGGCCTATCTCTCTACGTCTTTCTCAAGGTCTCTCTCTCTCTCTTTACCTCTCTCTCAAGGTTTCTCTCTCTCTCTACCTCTTTCTCAAGGTCTCTTGCTCTCTGCCTCTCTCTCCTACACTTTGCATTTCCCAATCCCTCTCTCTCTACTTCTGTTCTCTCCATCATGCATTCACGCTCTTTCTCTCTTATGCTTTCTCTCTCTCTCCCTCCCTCCCTCCCCATTTCATTTCAATTCATCTTGCTTTATTTGCATAAAATGCCGATAGCAAATATTGCCAAAACACAGCCTACTGCTCCTTCCTCCCCCCCCCCCTTTGATCAGGCAATCCAGGTGGAGATGTGCAGATTACAGTAGGATTTCCTGTTTTAATATCTGGGTGTGTTTTACATCTGACAATTCAGGTTACGTTTGTTTTTTCTGTGTGTCTGTGAGTGAGTGTATGTGTGTGTGTGTGTGTGCGTCTGTGTGTGTGTGCGTCTGTGTGTGTGTGTGTGTGTGTGCGTGCGTGTGTGTGAGTGTGTGTGTGTGTGCGTGTGTGAGTGTGTGTGAGTGTATGTGCATGTGTGTGTGTGTGAGTGTGTGTGTGGTGGAGTGTGGTGTGCTGTGTGATGATTCGGATGGTAGTGATGTTGTGTCTGGTAAGACTTCCAGAACCCGGTAGTGATGTAGCTGTACTGTAACAGAGTAAATCCCACACAAAAGGTGATGATGCTGAGTCAGTGGCAGGTGTAATGAGAGGGTGTGGCCTCATTTCTCTCTCAGTGTGTCGGCATTAGAGTCCCACAGGAGGAGAGGTATCAGGATTTGGGGGGTGGGGGTGGGGTGGGGGGGTATCAGTGTGTCGGCATTCGTGTCCCACAGGAGGAGAGGTATGGGGATTTGGGGGGCGGGGGGGGGGGTGTACACAGTACTGATGGATTGGGCTGTGCTAGTATGTGTGTTTTTTGTGTCAGTGGTGGTGAACATTTTGTGAAAGAGGACACAACTCTTTCTCTGGTGTTTGCTGGTAGTCAGACAATCGGGACCCTGTGACCACTTAATTTCCTTTCGGATAAAGTTTTCTGGGGAGATCTGGGTGCCGGCTGATCTGGGTGCCGGCTTTTGTTCTGGAGCAGGATTATAACACCCGATTTAACAAATAAAGGTCTCGACTGAAACCGGAGATTTGCAGATAGGTTGGAGCAGGAGTTGTAGCCCTGAGCCCAAACAGAATGCTGCTCCAGCGCCAGCCCGTCTCGGATCAGAACGGACACCCCTGCTCCGCGGCAGCTGGTGAATTTATCACCGGGCTGCTCTTACATAAGACTGCTGTGAGTGTTTTAGCACCTTCTCAGGTGTTATGGGCGTGTTCGAAAGCTGCAGGTGTGAATAGAAAGCTTGCGGGAAGAACAACAATAACGTGAACAGACATTCCTGAGTGTTCCACCTGGGTGAATGTCCTCAGAAATGGAGTCACCACCTGCCTCCGTGTAGGAAACCTCCCCTGTCACATGATCCGGGTGGAGTGCAGGAAACCTCTGCAGTCACATGACCTGGGCCGAGTGAAGGAAACCACTCCTATCACATGACTAGTTAGTGCCTTGAATGGTGAAGGAGGATTTCTGCTTGACCTCCTTACATCAATGCCATGCAGAGGACGATGCTCAAATAGGCAGCCAGCTTTACCACAATGTGCACATAGTAAAATGTTCAGTGTTAAATCAACTCTTACAGAGTACGTATGGTCCTGCTTCTATCCAGAGTGGGACCATGTGTACTCTGTTAGTGTTGAATTAACACCGCTGCAGACGTGTTGGCTTGGCTTGGGTCAGCTGGGACAGAAATGCTACGCTACGACCCTGTGAAAACGTGAAGGTGAACAGGTGCAGAGGGCTGGTCACAGAAAAGGCGTAACATGCTCTCCTCTCTCTTATCTCCTCTCTCCTCCTTCCTCTCTCTCTCTTCTCTCCCTCTCTCTCTCCCTCCTCTCTCTCTCCTCTTCTCTCGTTTCTCCTCTCGGCAGGTTCCGGCATTGTCTGCAGGAGGTAAACAACACCATTGCCCACATGGTTGGCTACAGCTTCTTCAGCGTGCTGAAGGTCCCCTGCTTCGTCTTCACCCAGAAGAAGCACTGCACCCAGTTCAACTGGTGGGGGCTGTGAGTTCCTCTAGGAGACTAAACGATCGGTTGGCTTGTAGACGTGTGCAGAGCAGGATGTGTCCAGTGCGCCATTAGCGCTACTTGCTAATGGAAAGCACTGCACACTTTTAGCCTAGCCGAGTGTAGCCAAGCTCCGCGCTTCCTTCATATTTTGCCTGCAGGAACTTGCAAGCTAGCGACGCGGCGACTGGAGACAGCCTGCGTCGGCTGCGTGTTATAACAGAAAAGAGTCGGATGCATTATCAGAAGGTTATGAAATGACAGGTTCTAACACAGGCAGTTAATACATTCTTTTCTTAAAGTATGTATCATGGTTTAACGTACCTGTGTGAGGAGAACTCAGTTTTAAATTTGTTGCAGCGGTTGCCAGACTCCCACACAGGATGTGTTTTGGGTTCAGGCTCATCCTGGTATAGCTCTAGATCCTGATCCAGAATGCGAAGCTTTTGATGAGCAGAAATGATCTGCGCGCTTTGAGCTGTGAAATGTCATGGAGATGCTGCTCCAGTCTCTGGGCCTGCGTGGAGCTGTCTGAGTCAGCGTAGCGTAGCTTAGCTTAGCCAGCTGCCCCCAGGCCACAGCACCGCACCCTGTTTCATCTCCACTGAGAAACTACAGCTGTGGGTTCCTCTGAACCAGGCAGGCACCCAATCAGGAGGGGCCAGTGTGTGTGCATGAGAGTGTGTGAGTGTGTGTGTATGAGTGTGTGTGTGTGCGCATGTGTGCGTGTGCGTGCATGTGTGTGCGTGTGTGTTGTGTGTGACTGTGTGGTGTGTGCAGTGTGTGTGTCGAACCGTGGCGCTGTGGGGTTGGGTGCGGCGTGATGGTTCAACGTGCCCCAGGTTGGGGTTGGTGATTGCTGGTCCTCTTGCCCAGGTGAGGCGTGTGGCTGACTCTCTCCTCTCTGTGGCAGGTGTAAGTCTGTGGAGGTGGCCCCATATGCTCTCTTCCGCTATCCATCCCCGTACAACTCCACTCAGCTGGTGCAGGTGGACGAGGGGTCGGAGGTCACGGCCGTCCCAGAATCCCCTGCTGTGACTTCCTCCTCGGCCTCCCGTCCCGCGGGCGCGGGCCGGAGGAACGGCACCACCCCCGCGGGGGGGGCCGAACCGTGCCGGCCGCGGGGCCGCGGACGCAAGACCTCCAAGGCCAGGGGGCGCTGTGGCCCCCGGGGTCCCGCGCGGGGGGACACCTTCCGAGCCACCCGAAAGCCGGGGCGTGGCGGGAAAGGGAGGAAAGGCGGCGCGAAGCCGCCAACCGCTGCTGCAGTACCGCAAACCACCACCAGCGCCACCACCTCTACCACCACCACCACCACCACTACTACCACCACCACCACTGCCAAGAGCACCACCACCACCCGCCCCACCACCACCACCACCCGCCCCACCACCACCCGCCCCACCACCACCACCACCCGCACCACCACCCCCCCCACCACCACCAGCACCCCGTCAGGCTGTTGGGAAGAATTCAGGGAAGAGTCGGGGCCCCAAAAAACGGCCGGGGGGCTCAAAAAACGCCCTCCCCACTGACCCGCCCCGGGCCCCCCCAAAACAGGCCAACAGCAACCTCCCCGCGCCCGTGGAGAGCTCCAGACACAAAGGTACGAGGGGAGGACGCAGAGTTTTAACGGTAGAATGGGAGCTGCTCCTGTTTCAGACTAGAACACTAAAATTGACCAACAAAAGTTTCCGTGAATTTGGTGGGGGCCTAAAGCTGGTGTTATGTGCCGATAGCGATCGTATGTACAGTATAACTCTACTGCTCCTCTCTGATTCGCCTGCTCACCAGTGGTGGTGTTTGGGTATATACAGTAAGAATGCTATCAGCAAATTACACCGTTTCACTGCTGAGGGAAAAACTGCCAAAAGGTTTGAATCTCAGCCAAAAATGTACGGACTCAGATGTGAAAGAGTATTTACACACCACCGCACCTCAACATGCTTGCCTCGCCTGACCCTGAATGCCTGCTGCCTCACACCTGACTGCAATGAAACAGGATCCCACACACGCGGCCCCGTAAATCACGTGGAATGAAGCGGGCTTTATGGAGAGTGTGCCCTCCTGTGTCGAAGGTGCCTGTGTGGAGACGGCCTTTCAGGAGCTAACGCTGACGCTAAGATTGCATAAGTTGGCTCGGAGGTGTCGAGCGCAGCGGGAGAATTCCCTGAGGCTGAACGCAGGCCTGTCTCATAAAATATTCCCTCGGATACGCCTGAGCTCGGAATTCCTGAAACGCTATAGAAACATTAGATAATCCAAAAGAATTTTTTTTAATCCAAGATTCTTCGCTAGGCAAATTACCTGCTCACTAGGGAGTGGCAATCATAAGAGGGAGAGGAGAGTATTCTTTCATTCTTTATTTCTTGGCTATAGCCAGTGGAAATTTTTTTTTTTAATGGAAAAATAATGATGTGTTTACTTAAGCAAATATAGCTATGGAGATTGTTTGCTGCTGCTTGTGTCTGCACCTTCCAAAGGAAAATTCAATTCATTAACAACGCTGTTAACTGAATGCAATGAATGCTCTTTTAATTTTTCATTTATTATTCGATTTTTCAGGTTTAAAACGGCATTGCACGGGTTTTAAAAGACGATGCCTCTTCTGTGTTGTGTTTTGCAGACAAACTACAGCTCTGTGACTGTTACAAACAGCTGGACGAGTGCGAGCACAAGATCCTTCCGTACGAGGAGAAATACGGCCTGCACAACATGGAGCCCAAGATCCTGTACCACTGTGCCTGCACGCGAGGGTGAGAGTGCTCTATCTCTCTCACTGATGAGACCACACCACTGCACACCCAAGAGAGGCTACATCACTGCACTCTCAGGAGCGTAGCATGGATGATATTGCAGCGATACGGACTCACCATGTAAATAAGGGAGTGGAACAGAACGTTAGATGTCCGTCCCATCTGTTTTGCGTCTAAAAAGGAAACCCTGACCCCTAGTGGGAAAACTTGGTATGTTCAGTTTAGAGATTTATGCTGGTAGCAGCCAAACTGACAGGCCTGCGTGCTCCTCTCTCTGCAGGCTGTCCCACCAACTGCGTCAGCTGAACGAGTCCGGCATTCTGCAGTCCCTGCTGCTGGACTTCGTGTCCCTGTCCTGCTTCAAAGGGCTGCACTTAGAGGACTGTCTGCGAAGGACACGGTCAGTGGCTCCGCCCACAACCCCGCCCATAACCCCGCCCCCAAAAGTGGCAGAAATGGCGGCTCGTACAACAGACAAAAACAAAACAAACAAAAAAACACACCTGTGGTTTATAATGTACTCTGATTGGACCCCAGCAGGAGCAGCACCTGTAGTTCTCTTGCTGATGAGTCCATGTGTTTGTGCGTATGACCTGGGGGGGGCACGGGCGCGAATGTAACTGACGTCCCTTTCCTGTCCCGTAGCTGTCGGGCCGTTCTCTCCGAATCCAAACACCTGAAGGAGACGCTGAGGAGGCTGGGGGTCTCCGAGGTGACCGGGGGTCCCGTGGGATCCACCCCAAAAGTGAAAAGGCAGAACACGAGAAAAGCCAGAGGCAAAAGCAGCCCTGTCCGGCTGTACAAACGGTGTCTACGGATGACGAGCAAAAGCATGGCTTGAATGACAGTCCTAGTGTCCTTGAAGTAAAAATCTGAAGAACAGATTTAAAGTGTAACAGCTCAGTATCTCAGCATCTTATCCATACACCAGATGCAGTCTCTTAAACGTTAATTTCAGGTATGACTGAAAGGTTGTGTGTATGTAAGTAGTTATATACTGCTTGAAATAGCGTCATTCTGTTACAGATATTCTGAAATTATTATCCTTGCTTCTAGGTTTGGACTTGCGTTAGGATTTTGTTGTAAAAGATGCATATTTTACCTGAAATCCCATTTTTTAAATTGTGTATCTTTGCTTAATTTCAAGATTTTATGAGACCATTCCCAAGTTTCCAAGCAATGTCTGCCAGAGAATGATACTTAAATATTCTCACATACAGTATGTAAATACATTCAACATACATACATGTAAATACATCCAGCATGCACACGTATGTAAATACTTTAGCCTATGAAATGTTTTTTTTGTTGTTGCAAAATTGTAAATTTCTATTATAAATAATACTGTAAACAGCACTTAAATAGAATATATTTCCTTTGGAATTTAATGTATTTAATTTAATATGTGTATGAAATGCTGTCTCTCGTTTATGACCATTTTGACACTGGAATTGATCAGAACTAAATCTGAATGTGAAATACTTTTTGGTGCTGCTCAGTTGTTTCACTGCATGACAAGTGAAACCTGGATAGATCAGATTATTTCTGTAATTACTGAATATTTGGTGTTTGGACACTTTTCAATAGGGCTTGGTGATTTTTTTGTACTGATATTTCAATCAAAAAATCAGTTACCGTTATTAATTTGACTCTTTTTAAAATTTTAAACAAACATGAATTATAATGTTTAAAAAATAAAGCACTGCACATAACAGTATTGTTGTGGGAGGCTGATCATGGCATCTTGTGATGAAATAGACTCAGATTTAAATATTGGTGTGATGTTGATCGTGATTGGCCCAGAAAGGAGATTGAATCTAAGAGCTTGGCAAACATACAATTTGAACGCACTTATACAGAGCCAGTGAGTACTGAACTGAACCAAAGAAACGCCGAGCTCTGGACTGTCAATAACGTGTCAAATGCGTCCTCTGGTGGAACTGACGTGTACAACGTTATATCCACCAGAGGGCGCTATAATCATTTTACATGACGCTGAGCTCCTGAGAAGTTCTGGGAAGCCCGATATCGGTGCTGAATTTGGGGCAGTGTATAAACCAGTGTGGAACCCTTCTTAACGATAAGCGCTAGCGCCGCTTGTGCTGTAGTAATGTCGCGACTGTTGCACATACCATTGATCAAATTTCATTGATGATTTCATGATTTGATTTTTTTTGTAAAAAAAACAAAAAAACAGTAGCCCTACATGAACAATAAAAAATGAGAAGGAAAGCGAACTGTGGTAGATTAAATTATTTTGATAGCTTGTTAGAAAGATCATTATCAGGTAACTTTTGACAAACAGGAGCATGTCAGCCGAAATGTTTAATTGAAATGATAGGAAAACCAATTATTTCCAGACTATTGCCTTTTTGCACACAGTATAGGCTGTTGACGAGTTCGATTGCACCCGAATTTTCTCCGGATTGGATCCGCTTGTGCGCAGGTAATTCGGCGCTTCATTGGTCTCATTTGTCCTGTTTATCGTAAAGCGAAATGCATTCTGGGAACACTCGGCCTAAGAAACATGGCGTCTCACTGACAGCTGTGCTACTGCCATTATCTGGTCGGTCGCTGATGAACAGGAGTAGGACCACCGACGCAGGCTTGTTCTCCAGTTAATTTCAGTTATCGGCCTTGCTCAGACTCCGATTCCAGTGGCAAAAGCCGCTCCTCGACGAAAGGGTGAAATATACAACGTATTAGAAGCCAGAGTCACGCCCACTCTGTTTGGAAAAGAAGGGAGAGCACTCAGTTGGCTAACGTTAGCTCGCGAGCTAACCTGCAGCGTCTGGGCTACTGACCCGGGCGGCTCACTGACACAGCTAGCAGCTAACAGGCTAGCGATTACAGGCGTGTTGTTCACCGTGTTGACAGCAGAATGTCTGTTGTGTAGAGAACATTTCCGTGACCACGGGTACTTTATTTTTTAATGTTCGACCTGTCCGGGTTTTGTTTTTTTGGAGGAGAGAGAGATGGGGTCGGGGGCCGTGGATTCGTCCCAGTGGCTGTCGGTGAAGGAAGAAACGATTTTTCTTCACGACGGACTGATTCGGGTCACGGACCTGGCCGAGCTGCCTAGTGAGATCGGGGTTTCGGAACAGGGGGACACCGAACAGGAGGTGAGCCCAAAAACATCAACGGTTTTTTTCACGTAACCGTTGATCAGCTAGCCTACATTAGCATGGCTAGCCGGCCAACCCAGCTAACATTAGCTGTGTAATGTTAGCCGCTTTCTGTCGTTAACTCAATAGTTGTTGGTGGTTCGTCGCTAATATTAATTTGCTAGCCTGCCCATTAAATGTAGCTTGCTGATCAATCTTGTTTGCTTGCTAGCCTGTGGTCATTTGTATTTGCTTGACAGAAGTCCCTAAACAGGCTGAATGACAACCATAAACTATACACTGCTGGTCATTCCTTCTATTTTCCACGCAAAATCCAGTTCACTAACTAGACCGGCTCGCCAGCTTTCTGTAAGTGATTTTCTGCAGTTCTGTGGAATTTTCTGGATTGGTTTGGATCCAGGGCTTGTTGACGAGTCAGCGTTTAGCATTATTACCGAGCCAAGTAGCTGACAAGCCAGGGTTCAGCTAGCTAGCTTGTTTAACTGGCATTAGCTAACAGCTAACGTTAGTACTGTGCCACACATTAGCTAACTAGCTAATATAGTCTAACGGTCTTCACCCTGCCCGTCTAGCCAGTTCCATCACCCTATGTGTGGTGTGAACTGGTATGATGGTGGTATGATGGTGCAGGTGGGATTGAAGACTTGGGTACCTAATTAACCAGTATGAATTTTATGTGATTTGGCAAGGAATTCGTTTATTTATGGATCTTATGAATCAGATACGACCCCTTCAAATCGTTCCCCCATTTCTGATAAACAGTAGCTGCATATCGGCTAGATTTTAAGAAATCTCTCCTCAGATCCTTGAAGCTGGTGTATTTGAATTCAGAATAGCTAACGGATATTGTGTTCCGCAAATAATGTGCCGTACGCGAGTATCGCCCTGCAAAGGAAGGGCTGATCTGACGCGCTAGAGTAGACTAGCCAAGACGTAAACAACATTCGTTCATGGTGGTTCCCCCGACAAGCAGTTACAAGCGAATTCTCAAATGCGCACCAGGAAGACATTAACGATGACATTCATAGCGCTGTGATGAACTGCCAAGAACAAGACAATGTTCCTCTGGACAGCGAGAGTAAAGCCGTTTTCCGTGTATCAATTTGTCCAGGTATGCTTTTGACCTAATTTGGACAAATCGCACATAGCGAGGGATTGTCTTATTTTCAAGAAGTGATACTGAGTGACCTGTAGCTTCCAGGCTCCAATACTGGCCACAGCTTTAAAATTAACCATACATTCTGTGCTCACAGATTACATCTGTTCACCAGAAGATATAAAGCAACCAAGTCCAAATGTCCAAGTTACAGTTGGGCGCAATTATATGAATACACTTAACAGAGGGCAAAAGAGGCAAAATCAGTAATCGCCATGGTACTGATTTGGAATCCCTGAAAGGGCGTGAAAGGTTTCGTTTTTGTAGTGAAGATGCGAGCCCAACCCTATGTCCCGGGCTCAGGCTGTAGCCGTTCGCTTAGATGATGACATCCTGCCAGTTAGCGGGATCCTAATAATATCAGCCGCAATCTTTCTACGTGCTGATGATGATGATGATGATGAGGAGGAGGGGGCGGCCTCGTCTGGTGTTGTCACCTACTGTGCACGCACCGTTTTCGTTATCCCCGTTGGCTCGCGCGCGCTGTTTCGCCGCAGCGTTTTAAGTTTGCCGTTTCTGCGTCTGAGCGCCTGTTCGCGGAGGCCGCAGTGACCGCTGCCGACAGCCGCGCACCTGTCAGAATTTAGACGGGGACGTTCCGTTCGTTCCCTCCTCGAACTAATCTGTTCCCTTTGGCCATCGTGGCAACCAACGCTGTGGCTAATCCCCGGTGCACCCCATTAAAGGATTTTCATTCGAAAGCATTTGAGTAATTTCGAGCGGTTTCGGAAGCTGGGAACACACGTGAATCCACTGGTTAACACATAGATGCCTGTTTTATTTCAGTTTGTTTCCTGTATTTGGTATGCTGTTACTTTTGGCGCCATAACCATGAAAACCAGTTTTTGGCGTACCATATCAAGGATATTTTTAAACCGCCATTTGAGTAATTCTGAGACGTTTCAGATATTGGGAGCGTACGCAGGCCCTCTGGTTGAGCCGGAAGGCTGTGTTAGCGGTGGACGGTGGAGACTGCAGTGATTTGTAATTTGAGACCAGCGTTTCTGAAGCACAATCAGAGCTCTGTGTGAGGGACAGGGAGGAGGTAGAGACCAGCGGGGATGGACACCAGCAGGTCGCATCAGACGGGCCGAACTCTACGGGGCATGGAGGGGGGGGGGGGGGGGGGGCAGTGATGACACTACTGGGGTGGGGGGGGGGGGGTGATGACACTGTGGGGCATGGGGGGTGATGACACTCTACCGGGAATGGGGGTTGGGGGAGGGGGGGGTGATGACACCATGACACACTGACACACAGCCCCCCCCCCACCCTTCCAAAAAGTGTTCTGTAGTCTCCTGGGCTGGGGGCTGTAAGGTGCCTTTGGCCTGTGTGGCTGATGGACTCTGGCTCTCCCTGGCCGGACCCTGACTCATTCTGTGCTGAGTCATTCACACACTTTTCAGTCTCGGGCTGACTGAGGAACAAGAATCACCTGCAGCTTCCAAAATAAATGGTCACTTAGGTACCAGAACTTCCTTTCTTCGTGGTGGCATGCAGGAAATTGCACACTGTTTACAGAGGGCATTCTGGTGAATTTGGCCCACTTCCTGTATTGAATCGGTAATTTGATGCTCACGAAAATAGTCCACTGTCAGGCAGCCGTTGTGTCACTTCCTGCAGTGAGCGAGCGAGCGAGCGTCGCTCCCCTGGCGTCCTTGCTTGTGGGCCCCTCTCTTGAGTTCCGGAACCTTCCGCTGTGTGCTGTGTGGCAGGCCTTGGCTCTGGTTCCAGACGCTGCCATTGGCCGGGTCGTTCAGCGAAAGTGGCTCAGTGCTCGGAATCGCTCGCCTGCTGGGCGGGGTTGCGTCCCATCTGCAGCAGACTGCCCCGTACCTGCCCCCGTCCCGCTAACTGCAGTGCGTAGCTGCCCCCACCCCGCTAACTGCAGTGCGTACCTGCCCCCGTCCTGCTAACTGCAGTGCGTACCTGCCCCCGTCCCGCTAACTGCAGTGCGTACCTGCCCCCATCCCACTAACTGCAGTGCGTACCTGCCCCCATCCCGCTAACTGCAGTGTGTACCTGCCCCCACCCCGCTAACTGCAGTGCGTAGCTGCCCCCACCCCGCTAACTGCAGTGCGTAGCTGCCCCCACCCCGCTAACTGCAGTGCGTAGCTGCCCCCATCCCGCTAACTGCAGTGCGTAGCTGCCCCCACCCCGCTAACTGCAGTGCGTACCTGCTCCCATCCCGCTAACTGCAGTGCGTAGCTGCCCCCACCCCGCTAACTGCAGTGCGTAGCTGCCCCCATCCCGCTAACTGCAGTGCATAGCTGCCCCCATCCTGCTAACTGCAGTGCGTAGCTGCCCCCATCCCGCTAACTGCAGTGCGTAGCTGTCTGTAATGTCATGTAAGGTGCCTGTGTGAAACTAACCCTGCAGTCCTCCTTCTGCCTACCGCGGAAAGTTGAGGTCGTGCTCCCACAATGCACTCTGGCCCCCTGGGAAGCCTGTTAAAAGCCCTGCCAGAGGCAAGGGGGGGGGGGGGGGCAGAAGTGCTGGTTCTGCCCCTCCCCACCCCCGGTCACCCACAGTGCTGAGCCTCATCCCTGAGCTTCTCTCGCCTGACGCCCATCGCAGTAGCTCTCGTGTTTGGAGGAGCCCCCGCCCTGTCCTCACGCGAGCTAACGCCTGTCTTCCTGGAGTCGGGCTCCGGCCAGCTTTCCCCTGGAAACGCTGCGGCTGAGACCTCAGCCTGCGATGGGGGAACGTTGCTGTAACGTTAGCCGCACGTCCCAGATGGAATCGATTTAAAACGCGCCTGCTAAATGGCGTAATGGATGTTGTTCCCCCCCCCCCCCCGGGCTGAACGAGTGTTGGGCGCTCTGAAATCAATATCTCTAAAAACAAACCTGGAGTGCAGATGTAGCGGTTCAGCGCTAATGCCCCCTGCATTAAGCCTGCTGTAGCTCTCATAGCACTGGCACTAGCTCGAGTTTTTAAAGGTAGAAATGCCAGAAAAGTAGCCAGTTGATTGAATGATAGCTGTTTTAATCTGTGCAAATGTGTGTTATCAGTATTCTCAGTGAGGGGGGGATAAGCGGACCCCTCTTTTGGTGGTCACTGGTCGCTCAGACTCCGTGTAGTTGTTTGTTGGCGTTGGCTCCAAGGTGAAGCCGCTTGTTTCGCACGTAGCAGATCTGATGTGAAGCTACAGCAGTACGGTCACAGAAAAGTGACCGCTGTCTCCTTCGCGGGGGGGTTTTGGCCCGGGTAGCGGACCCCTCAGAGTCGCCCCCTATAGGTTTGGGGAGGGAGAAGCCTGCTGGTTCAGGGCTGTGCTCCTGGGGGGGCTGTTCTGTTTCAGGGTTTCATGCTGTCCTCTGCTCTTGTTATTTAATTAGCCCGGTCGTTTATCTGGCTGAGTTACGAGCTGCTGCAGCAGCCTGCCCTGGTACCCTGGCTGGAAAGGTTTTACTGTGGGCTGGCACAGGAGAGAACCAGCGCTGCTCTTTACTGCTGTTTATAAAATCATGCTGGGTGAAGCAAAAGACTAGATCTCACCCCCAGCACACTACCCATCAGCTTCAGCTCAGTCACAGTCCTGCCTGGACCAGTCTAGATCTCCTGCCCAAGTTGTGACAGGGCACTAGAGGAAATTACAGTTCTCTTCTACATCCAGTCTGATGTGACGTGGAAATTAGTGACGATATGTGTGACCGTCTGCATGTCCTGTGAATTCTGCCCGCGCTCTTGTTGCCCATTGTACCTCTCTGTGTGTTTTATATGTGGTTGTATCTGTGGGAAACCCTGGAAGCATCCTGCTGTCAGTGCTGCAGGTGGGCGGGGTCCCCGCTGTCAGTGCTGCAGGTGGGCGGGGTCCCCGCTGTCAGTGCTGCAGGTGGGCGGGGTCCCCGCTGTCAGTGCTGCAGGTGGGCGGGGTCCCCGCTGTCAGTGCTGCAGGTGGGCGGGGTCCCCGCTGTCAGTGCTGCAGGTGGGCGGGGTCCCCGCTGTCAGTGCTGCAGGTGGGCGGGGTCCCCGCTGTCAGTGCTGCAGGTGGGCGGGGTCCCTTGCCGGCTCGTCCCAGGGTTTATGGGACACCTGTCTCCCCAATAACATCCCGTAACTGGGAACCCACTTTGCTCCCTGTCAGGATGAAAGGCTTGATGCGTCTCCCTGCCTGTCTCTGGGTCCGGTGTGAGCTGTCTGAGTCTCTGGGTCCAGCTGTCTGAGTCTCTGGGTCCAGCTGTCTGAGTCTCTGGGTCCAGCTGTCTGAGTCTCTGGGTCCAGCTGTCTGAGTCTCTGGGTCCAGCTGTCTGAGTCTCTGAGTCTCTGGGTCCAGCTGTCTGAGTCTCTGGGTCCAGCTGTCTGAGTCTCTGGGTCCAGCTGTCTGAGTCTCTGGGTCCAGCTGTCTGAGTCTCTGGGTCTGGTGTGAGCTGTCTGAGTCTCTGGGTCCAGCTGTCTGAGTCTCTGGGTCCAGCTGTCTGAGTCTCTGGGTCCAGCTGTCTGAGTCTCTGGGTCCAGCTGTCTGAGTCTCTGGGTCCAGCTGTCTGAGTCTCTGGGTCCAGCTGTCTGAGTCTCTGGGTCCAGCTGTCTGAGTCTCTGGGTCTGGTGTGAGCTGTCTGAGTCTCTGGGTCCAGCTGTCTGAGTCTCTGGGTCCAGTGTGAGCTGTCTGAGTCTCTGGGTCCAGCTGTCTGAGTCTCTGGGTCTGGTGTGAGCTGTCTGAGTCTCTGGGTCCAGCTGTCTGAGTCTCTGTGTCCAGCCGTCTGAGTCTCAGGGTCCAGCTGTCTGAGTCTCAGGGTCCAGCTGTCTGAGTCTCAGGGTCCAGCTGTCTGAGTCTCTGGGTCCAGCTGTCTGAGTCTCTGGGTCCAGCTGTCTGAGTCTCTGGGTCTGGTGTGAGCTGTCTGAGTCTCTGTGTCCGGCTGTCTGAGTCTCTGTGTCCGGCTGTCTGAGTCTCTGGGTCCAGCTGTCTGAGTCTCTGGGTCCGGCTGTCTGAGTCTCTGGGTCTGGTGTGAGCTGTCTGAGTCTCTGGGTCCAGCTGTCTGAGTCTCTGGGTCCAGCTGTCTGAGTCTCTGGGTCCAGCTGTCTGAGTCTCTGGGTCCAGCTGTCTGAGTCTCTGGGTCCAGCTGTCTGAGTCTCTGGGTCCAGCTGTCTGAGTCTCTGGGTCCAGCTGTCTGAGTCTCTGGGTCTGGTGTGAGCTGTCTGAGTCTCTGGGTCCAGCTGTCTGAGTCTCTGGGTCCAGCTGTCTGAGTCTCTGGGTCCAGCTGTCTGAGTCTCTGGGTCCAGCTGTCTGAGTCTCTGGGTCCGGTGTGAGCTGTCTGAGGGATTTGGCTTCATAAGAAGCTCCCGTCGTATGTGAGGACGGGCTGGAGGGGAGCCGGGGCATCTGAGGTGATGGAAGGAGCCGTTTGTTTGGCCCCCGGGGGCCCGCGCTGTAGAGGAGGGTCAGCAGTGTGAGTGACTAATGATGCTCCGGACGGGCAGAGATGCTTTATCAGGAGAATCTCTCTCTCTCTGTTTCTCCCTCTCTCTCTGTTTCTCTCTCTCCCCTCTCTCTCTCTCTCTCTCTGTTTCTCCCTCCCTCTCTCTGTCTCTCCCTCTCTCTCTGTTTCTCTCTCTCCCCTCTCTCTCTCTCTCTGTTTCTCCCTCTCTCTCGCTGTCTCTCCCTCTCTCTCTGTTTCTCTCTCTCCTCTCTCTCTCTCTCTCTCTCTCTCTTCTCTCTGCCGCGCATGGAAAGCTGTTCAGGCAGAGGTGGGAGCTCATGAATAATGGATGCTCATTGGCTGTTTGCAGTTTGGTTTCGATCCGATTGGCTGTGGGCCGGGAGAGAAGCACTGCATCAGGAGGTCGTTTGGAGGTGAAAGGCGCTCCCGTTCTCGGCCCTGGCATTTTTGGGAACGCGCCGGAGTTAAGGAGCCGGCCTGTCTTTTGGACCCGACCCGGGGCAGTGTGACGGCCTGCAGGGTGCAGCATTGGGATAGAACTGTCCCGTAGAGCTGCAGGGTCTGCTGGGGCCCCCAGCCCTGGTCCCGGAGAGCCACAGGGTCTGCTGGGGCCCCCAGCCCTGGTCCTGGAGAGCTTGGGACCCCAGCAGAGTTAATCAGCACTTAGAGTTGGTTATGCAGTTAACGGGCCCCACCCTTCGTGAGGTGGAATGGAGAAGCCAGCCCTGGGGTTTCGGGGTCAGGCAGCCCCCGTGTTCGGGTTCGGCATGCAGCGCCGGGTTTCAGGGTCGGCTGTCTGGCCCCGGGGTTTCGAGGTGTCAGGGTGCAGGGACCCCCTGTGGTTCTGGGTTAGCTGGCAGCCCTTGGTTCCGAGGTTCAGGGTCTGCAGGGCCCCCCTGTGGGTTTGCAGGGTTAGCTGCAGGCCCTTGGTTCGGTTAGGCTGAAAGGCCCCCTTGTGGTTTTGGTAAAGGGCTGCAGGCCCCCTGTGGGTTTCGGGGTTCAGGGCTGCAGGCCCCCTGTGGGTTTCGGGGTTCAGGGCTGCAGGCCCCCTGTGGGTTTCAGGGTTCAGGGCTGCAGGCCCCCTGTGGGTTTCAGGGTTCAGGGCTGCAGGCCCCCTGTGGGTTTTGGGGTTCAGGGCTGCAGGCCCCCTGTGCGGGGGAATGTCTCTGAGCAGCCTGGGTAACAGCGCTGGGCGGTTCAGAGCTACACAGGACGCTTCAGTCCTTTAGACAGCAGTAAAGCTGCTGCAGATCACTCTTTACACAGGGCCTCCTTTTCCACCAGCCTGCAGGACAGAAAGTCTTCTTCATGCGGCTGAATGTTTTGGTTTGTGATGTGTTGTGCTGCAGGAATGTGTTTCATATATCCATGTGACCCCCGCCCCCTGGCCAGGGCGCTGAGGCAGGTACAGGTATCCACCCGTACCTGCATTTATGAGCTGGTATGCAGTTACATGCAGGTATTTGCTCGTACATGCATATCAACACAGGTATGCATTTATATGCCGGTATGTGCTCATACATGCATATGAGTACAGCTGTGCTTATATATGCAATGGCACATGCATTTATATACAGGTAGGCTCAGATAGGTACAGGTACGTACATGCTGGTATGCATAGGTATGCACAGGTACATGCGTTTATACACAGGTATGCGCAGGTATGCGCAGGTACTTGCGTTTATACACAGGTATGCGCTGGTATATGCAGGTATGCGCCGGTGCACGTGTTCATACACAGGTTCATACACGCGCACACATGTCCTGAGCCTCCTCCTCCTGAGCTGTGTCCCTCTCTCCCGCAGATCCTGACCTTCGAGACCAAGAACCCGGCTGAGTTGGCAGAGCGTCTTCGGGCCGTCTGCGGTAACCAGAGCAACGCCTATGCCCGCCTGCTGGAGTACCGGCTCAATGCCCTGCGCGGCCTGTGGGGGGCGCAGCGGCAGCTGGCGCTGGAGGAGCAGCAGGAGCGGGAGGGGGCCGGGGGGGACGAGGAGGCGCTGGCCCTGCTCAAACGGCAGGGCCTCCTGCAGCAGCCGGAGCAGGCCCCCTTCACCTCCCGCATGGGCCTCCTGCTGGTCTTCCCCCTCCTGCAGTCCCAGTCCCGCAGCGACCCCACCCTCTGCAGCATCACCGCCGAGGTCAGAGTTCAGCCCTCCTTACCGCCCCCACCGCCCGTGTGGAGCGTGTCAGTCTGCCCACGGAGTGCTGAACACGCTTCGTGCTGAACACGCTTCATGCGTGCTAACCTGTGTGTGAGCTCCGTGTTCTTTCTCTGCTCTGTGGATTTTATGTGAAGCAACGCGAAGCAAACGACCCTTTGGGATGTTTGCCCAGCGTTCCATTCAGACAGTCAGCACACATGCTTATCTAGAGGGTCTTGCACAGTTGGCAGTGTTTTTATCAAAATTGAAGTCTTCTCATACAGCGGCTTATTTGCTGAAGCACTGTAGGTTATGTGCTTTAATCACGGGACAAAGCCAGCTGTACTCTGGTGCAGGTTCTCCTGTATCACTTTCTGCTCTGCTGTACTCTGGTGCAGGTGCTCCTGTAACACACTCTGCTCTGCTGTACTCTGGCGCAGGTGCAGCAGTAAGACACTCTGCTGTACTGTGATTCAGGTCCTCCTGTAACACACTCTGCTGTACTGTGATGCAGGTGCTCCTGTAATGCGCTGTACTCTGGTGCAGGTGCTCCTGTAATGTGCTGTACTCTGGTGCAGGCCTCCTGTAATGCGCTGTACTCTGGTGCAGGTGCTCCTGTAATGCGCTGTACTCTGGTGCAGGTTCTCCTGTAATGCGCTGTACTCTGGTGCAGGTCCTCCTGTAATGTGCTGTACTCTGGTGCAGTGAAGCAACGCGAGTAACGATCTTGATGTTTCACTTATGCAGGCACCATGCTCTGAGTCTGTACTGTGGTGCAGTGTTTCACATTAACATCTCTGCTGTACTCTGGATGCAGTGTGCTCCTGTACAAGCTGCTGTACTGTGATGCAGGTGCTCCTGTATGTGCTGTACTCTGGTGCAGGTGCTCCTGTAATGTGCTGTACTCTGGTGCAGGTGCCTGTAATCTGCTGTACTGTGTCAGGTCCTCCTGTAATCGCTGTACTGTGTGCAGGTGCTCGTAATGTGCTGTACTCTGGTGCAGGTGCTCCTGTAATGTGCTGTACTCTGGTGCAGGTGCTCCTGTAATGTGCTGTACTCTGGTGCAGGTCCTCCTGTAATGCGCTGTACTGTGGTGCAGGTGCAGCAGTAACATGCTCTGCTGTACTCTGATGCAGGTCCTCCTGGCCTGCCTGCGGGACTGCCAGCCGCTCAGCCTCAGTAAGGAGCCTGCAGACTGTCTGAACGGGCTGGAGAGCCTGCTGTGCTCCTGGCTGGAGGAGGAGCCCGCCCACAGACCCGCCCCCTCCCCGCTGCACACCCACAGGCAGAGGGAGAACGCCGCCGCCGCCCTGGTGGCCCTCGCCTGCGCCAGGTGAGTGATAGCGCCCCCTGCAGGAGAGGCTGTCCACCCGCAGGTCTGCGTGAGTAGCTGAGGGTGAGGCTCTGCTCCAGTTCAGGAAGCTCTTTTAAACTCCAATTAACTGGAAAATCCTCACAGAATATTCTAGGCCATGATTTCAGATCCATTCATTGAATTTCAGTGAATGTTTCTGAATTGAAATGGAATTGATCCCTGACCCTAGTTACCAGCTGTTGTGCTTGACCTTTGACCCCTGAATGTTCTGCTTGGGCCACCCCGGACCAGAGCTCCGGTAAACCCCAGTAAAGTGAAAGGGCTTCTGGGAGTTGCACATGAGCAGTGTGAATCCCAGTAGAGTAGTGTGTTTAAGTGTGATGAAGTAGCCCCCCCCGCTGGTGTGATGGGCGTGGCTGTGAGCGGTTTTGCTGTGGGGGGAGGGTGCTGGTTTTTTTGGGGGGGTGGGGGTGCTGTTTGTGAATGAGCCCGGCTGCTTTGCGGACACGGCGAGCTGCTCTGTCCCAGCCGGGGATCTCTGTTGCCGCTGACAACCGCACAGCAGCACGTGTCAAAACCAGAACCTGCTTCTCTGTGTCCTCTCTTTGCGGGGCAGCGATGCCCTGTCGCTACAGAGAACCATCCAGCCTGCGGGCTTTCGCTCCAGTGCCATCCTCTGATTAGAGCGCTGCTGGTTTTTTTGTGTGTTGTTGTTGCCCCTCATCCCCCCCCCCCCCCCACACTCCCCTCGCTCTGTCACACTGGTGCTTAGCAGCGGGACGCACACAGGCTGTTCTGAGCGTGCTCGTGTGGTCTGGCAGGTGCCGGCTCGCACACGTGCAGATGAAGCTGGGTGGGTTACCAGAATGGCAGGAGGGAAAGGGTGTAAATTTAGGAAAATAAAAGCGAGTTTAAACATCACAGACACAGGGTCCCACCAGACACAGCGGCGTGGGGCGAGGGATGACCCCGGTGCCGTGGGGAGCAGTATTTGCACACTTTTGCAGGCTTGGTGGTACGATGGGATGATGTCACCTGTCTGTCTCCGGGGGGGTGGGGGGTGGGGGGGGGGGGGTGTTGGGGGGCACTGATCCAACTGAGTCACTGATGACTGAAGGTTATGTCAACAGCATGGCTCAAGGCCATTAATACTGTACAGTGCGCACGTGCACACACAGACATGCATACGCGCACACACACACACACACACACACACACATACACACACACACACACAGGCCTGGGTGTCGCTGAGGCCTGGGCGTTTCCTGACTCGGCCCCCCTGCTCTGTCCTTCCTCCAGGGGCTCGCTGAAGACCTTCATCCACACTGTTCACCTGCTCCAGAGGCAGACGGACCTGGGCCAGCTTCCTGTCGCCGATGTCCTGTACAGGTAACCGGTCGCCCCGATGCACCGCCAACCAATCGCGTAATGTTCTCAGGACGTCTGGGAAACTTCCCTGGATGTGGAGGCTGGGGCACTGACGTGTGATTGGATGAGCAGGCTGTGGCTCCGCCTCCTCTGACCGCTCCTCTCTGTTGTGACAGGCTGCTGTTGCTGGAGGGCGGGCCCGGGTCCCCGTCCTGCCTGCTGGGGGGCAAGCACAGCGTGTCCTGGGGGTTCGAGGACATGCTCCCCGCCCCGGACAGCAACGCCACGGGAGCCGAGAGCAAAGGTGAGCGCCCCGCCCCACGGCATTCTGGGAGCTGGGAGGACGCACGCTGACTGAGGCGCACTTTAGTTCTGCAGAATTACAGCACAGCATGGCACTGAGTGTTACTTCCTCTGAAACCCTGATTAGACAAATTAGTGTGTGTTTGTGTGTGTGTGTGTGGATCGGTGGGTGTGTGTGTGTGTGTGTGTGTGTGTGAGTATGCGCATGCGTGAGGAGTGTGTGTGTGTGTGTGTGTGTGAGTGTGTGAGTATGCACAGGGAGTGTGTGTGTGTGTGTGTGAGAGAGAGAGAGTATGCGCTGGTGTATTTGGGCTGATTTTCAAATATTCATTTTCTTGCTCAGCACAGCCTCTTAGATTAAAGAAGGGGAAATCAAGGACTTTGAAATGTTGTAGAAATGTTAACAGACATGTTTTAAATTGCATTTTTAATTAGTTATTTATTCATGTTTTTGAGAGATATTGAAAAGCCCTGACTAGCTGAACCGATCCCCGTAAATGTTTTCCTGCGATGCCCTGTGCTGAGAGGAGGCGTCTCCCCCCGCCCTGCAGCAGCGAGGCCCTGTGTGTGTAATGAGGCTAACTGCACGGCCTGCTGCTTCAGCTCTGCTCATTTGTGTAATCGTTCGCCATGCAAATCCCTCCATCTTCTTCTGATACTGAAGCTCTCTTTTCACCGCACCGCTAGAAACAGTTTGACTCATCATTAGCAATGTGATGCCAGCTATTATCCTGTGTGTGTGTGTAAGAGATAGATACAGTCAGTTTTGTGTGTGTGTGTGTCTGTCTCTCTTTATATGAATGCGCATTTATATAGTGAGAGTGTGTGTATAGGGTGGCTGTGTGTTTCAGTGTGTGCGTATAGAGTGTGTGTGTGTGTGTATGTATTGGGTGAGTCAGCCTTTCAGTGGAAAAGGATGACATCAGGTTTATATGCAGTGTTACGGGGGGGTGGGGGGAGTTCTCTCCTGGCCCTTTTCTTCACTCGGTCCTTGTTTCAGCTCACTGAAAGGCCCTTACCCACAAACCCGAGGTCTGGAGATGAAAGGGTTAACCCTCCCGTGCTGGGCGGGGCTTGTCCCGAGGCTCCTGCTGTGATTGGCAGCGGCGTTGCCCGGCGATCTCTCAATCGTTAGTGTCACCTTGGCAGGGCCCGGAGACGAGAGGACAGATCGAGCCCCTCTGCAGGGCAACCTGAGCCGAGGAGGCCGCATTCAGAGGCAGCCAATCACAAGGGCCCGCCTCGTCCACCGTGCTCTTTGATTGGCTGACGCTCAAGGGCAGCCGGTGAAACATGCGCCACTGTCCAATCCAGCCCATCCATTTAGGGACACAGTCTGTTAAATCCGTGACTGTTCAACCAATCGAGAAATGATGGGATATTCCATCCAGTGCCTTTAATGCCTGAAAGCTCAGGAAGAGCAGAAGCATGGGTTTCTCAGTGCCGTATTTGAGAGCAGCGGTTTGGGGATGATCCGCGGGTTAGGGGAACTTGCGCCCTCTGCAGGTGGGTCTCTGTAACGGCTCTGTGGCAGTGCTGTGTTGAGGCTCAGAGTAATTAATGTAATTTCGGTAATGAAGGGGCTGTGGGAGGAGGCGGGGCTGCAGTTAAGAGGCTGTCGACGGCAAAAGGAAGCGGTGTTTGATCTGCGCCCTCTCCCCCCCCCCCCCCCCCAAGACGCTGACCTGGGGCGCTGCCTGGCGACGGACGGGCTCTATCTCTACACCACCAACTCCTTTGGGAAGGGGGTCAGCAAGCTGGGCTCCGGGCTGCATGGGACTCTGCGGTAATACGATATGGCCTCGCTGGAGCTCTAAAAATACTCCCCCCCGCACCCCCCACCCCCCCTCACTCCTCCAGTCCTCCCCCTGGGGTACAGAGCACCGCCGCTCTGCTGAGGAGGAGGAGGAGGAAGAGGGAGGGCTGGAAATGTGCCCAGTGTGTGTGCTTCACTGACTGCCATGCTCAATTGTATTGTAGTTAACATGTAATTGGGAAATAATGTATTGGTTCGTTGTGTGTCATGTGTATGTGTGTGTGCTGTGTGCATGTGTGTGTGTGTGTCTGTGTGCGTGTGCGTGTGCGTGTCTGTGTCTGTGTGTGTGTGTGTGTGTGTGTGTGTGTGTGTGCATGTGTCTGTGTGTGTGTGTGTGTGTGTACATGTGTGTATATCTCTACATCTCTCTCTTTCTCCAGCGGCTTTGTGTACTGTCGGAATGAGGAGCTGGAGGCTGGCTGGGTGGTGTTCAGCAGCGGGCGGCTCCTCCACCGGCCCGCCTCCTTCGACACCAAACCCCATCAGCTGTGCCAAGTCATCGACCCCTTCACCCTGCAGGTGTGCCCCCCGACCGGTGACCCTAACCCCCACCCATCACACCCCCAAACCCAAACGCTGACCGCCCTGCACCTCAGACTCAGAGTTGTGGATTTCTGTTGGCTGAATCCAGGCTGGTGTAGATCATGCCCTGGTGGCGTATCTGAGTTCTGTGTGTATGTGTAAGTGGCTGTATCCATGGTATTGGCTGTGAAGGTGGAGAAGCGCTGTTTTTCATTGGCCCTCACCGTGGCGATGGGTGTGTCGCAGGTGTGTCAGATCGTGCCCATGCCCGCCCACCACTTCCCCGTGGGCAGCAGCCTGACCACGCTGCACCTGTGCTCCGACGGGTCCTACCTGTACTGGGTGTGGTCCCCGGCCAGCCTTAACGAGAAGACCCAGAAGGGCCACTCCGTCTTCATGGACGTCTTCACGCTAACGGTGAGCCCAACGCTCCCCGCTGCTGGCTGTGGGTTTGTTTATGATGGTGATTTGGTTTTTCGAGTTAGCATTTATTTGTGAGTCAAAGTTGAGGAGAAATTTTAAAGGAATAAGAAATAGAATATGAGCACTGTAGGGAGATGCTGGGAGATGTAGTTCTGAAATGTGCTGCAGCAAATTAAGTGTAACTTGGCTTCCCACACAGAAATGTGTCATTAAGTGTAGGGAATGCTGGGTAATGTAGTTCTGAAACCCCCGGCAGACTCAGACGGGCCTGTGCGTGGCCGAGGTCCTGCAGGAGAGGGTGATCCTGACGCGGAAGGAGGGCGAGTCGTCCAAGTGTCTGAACGACCTGCTGCTGAGCCGGATGTCCCGCTTCCGAGCGTCGCACTCGGCCACGCTGGCCGCCCTCACGGGCTCCACCATCACCAACACCGTCAAGGAGGAGCAGTCCGGTACGCTGGCACCGCCCCACCCCGCACCCCACCCGGTCCCGTCCCATCCCACCCCGCCTCGCGCCCCGTCCCCGTTTACTCTGTTTAAAGGACGATTCCTCTCTTTCATATTTTGCTGGGGGGTTGTGTTTCTCGTGGGTGGGTTCGGGGTGGGATTGCCCCCATATATGTCTCCCCTTGGCCTGCCTTATGACCCTGAGTGAGCAGCGTTTGTCCCCTGTGGAAACTGAAGACACAGTTTGAGTGAGACCGCTGGGCTGTGTTAAGGCCTCTCTCCCCCTGCAGCGGTGAACACCAGCTGCGGGCTCTCCCTGAAGACGCTGCGGAAGACGCCCATGTACGTGTGCGGGACGTACCTGGTGATGCTGGCATCGCCCCCGGGGGTGTCGGGCAGCTCCGCCACGCGCTCCCTGTTCGGGGGCACCAGCGGCCTGTCCTCCCTGAAAAGTACGAGCCAGCGTTACGCGCTTTTATTTTGTTTTTCAGCTCCCCGCCGTTTAGTTTAACCCGCTTTTATTCTGCTTTTCTCCGCTGTTTAATTTGACTGGAATTTATTTGCCTTCTTGTCTTTCCCCTGAGAGAAACCCAAATCCATGCACTCTTATTTGCAAACTTTATTTGCCTTCTTTAGAATGAAACTGTTCTGTCTTTGTGACCTAGTCCTGTTTTTGACCATTCCTCCGTTCTCTTTTTTATCCATGCCTGCTTGCCCTCTCTCCCCCTCTCTCTCTCTCTCTCTCTCTCCCCAGTCCTGGCTTCCAGTCTGGTGTTTAGCCTGGCCGACGGGCAGTTCAGTAGCCGTGCCGACCTCATCGACGCCCCAGGCAGCTCGCTGGGTCGAGGGGCGCAGGTGTCTGGATTGGGTAGGTAATCCTGTGTGCTGGGTCGAGGGGTGCAAGTGTCTGGGTTGGGTCAGTAATCCTGTGCGCTGGGTTGGGTAGGTAATCCTGTGTGCTGGGTCGCTGGGTCAGAGGGTGCAGGTGTGAGGGTTGGGTAGGTAATCATGTTGGCTGGGTCGCAAGGTGCAGGGGTGAGGGTTGGGTAGGTCATCCTGTGCGCTGGGTTGGGTAGGTAATCCTGTGTGCTGGGTTGCTGGGTCAGAGGGTGCAGGTGTGAGGGTTGGGTAGGTAATCATGTTGGCTGGGTCGCAAGGTGCAGGTGTGAGGGTTGGGTAGGTCTGAAATTGCCGTTCTCTCTAGGGGCCTGCTACGACTCCCTGAACAACCTGATCTGGACCTGCTCCAGCGACTACATGGACCAGTGGTGTAACCCTGGCAACCAGGCCTTCCACCACGTGTGCCACAGGCTGGGGGTCAGCCACATCATCAAAGAGCCCAAAGGTGAGAGGTCAAAGGGGCGTGGCCTCTGCCATTCTGCCAATCGGTGAATCCCCACATTAAGGGGAATTTAAGTGGGTGGTGAGTAGCTGGTATTGCCCTTCTTCAGTGCTGGTTAGCGTTTGGGTGGCAAATGCTTGCTCCGGTCTTGTGGTGTTCCCCCCTGGCCCTGGAGAACAGGGTCTGCTGGTTTTCACTGTTATTCAGCCCTGCGTTTGCCAGTTAAATCAGCCGATCACACAGTTAAATCAGCTCGGCTGCTTTCCTGGGTCTGCGCTGGCTGCTGAATTCAAGGTGAAAACCAGCCGAGGAGCAGCAGACCCTGCGCCTCTCCAAGGGCGAGGGTGTACACCGCTGCTCTGGTCCTGTACAGTTTAACCATAGTTAAAACCGTAGCCTATACAAACGCTTTGTACAGGATAACAGTGCTCAGTTATAAGTAAGGACAGTTTGAATTTGCTTGCTTTTCAGTCATTACATTAGAGCCCATTACTGGCACTAGGTCGCAGTTCCTATCCTGAGCGACTCACAGTAACCTCATTTATATGGAGCATTTCATGCATTTCAGCTCCAAGTGCTTAACGTGGGAGGGAATGTAAGGATTAAGATTGAAAACCGATAAATCCATGCAAACGAGGTCTTTACCTCAAACAATCAACACAATTTTAAAAGGGTTAATTGTTAATTCACCAGCGGAATGGCTAGACTGAAAACTTTTCAATTTTATGAACATTTTTTGTCTGGTTTCATTCATCTGTGAGACTGTTCCAATGTCTAGGGTCCTTATTCCACCATGTAAATACAAAGCAGGCTAATATTTTCTGTTCTGTATTTGCATACTTTTCTCATACTCATGTATTCTACTGTTCTATGTTAACTGGATTATTATATTTTTATGCATCTATTTTGTTATTTCTCTGTTAATCTTCTCTTTTGTCTCATTTTATCTGAAAGTGGTCTGAACATGACGTTGAAAATGATGAGTGTTTTATTTTTTTGCTCCCGTAACGCCCACAGAAGAGACGGTGGCGACGGGCGAGGTGATAAACCAGCTGCTGCACCACGTGGGCGCCATGTGCATCCACCAGCTCAACGTGCTAGCCGCTAGCAGCAGCAGCCTGCCCGTGGGCGCCTTCCTGGGGAAGCAGCACCCCATCGAGGCCCAGCACTTCAGCAGCATCTGCGACATCATGGAGAAGGCCATGGTCAACGGGGACACCTGCATCATCCGCTGCATTCTGGTGGTGTTCCAGGTGAGCGCCGGTCCCCTAGTCCAGGCGTCCTGTCTTTAGCACGTTAGCATCCTGTGTTTAGCACGTTAGCGTTATGTGTTTAGCATGTTAGCATCCTGTGTTTAGCATGTTAGCTTTATGCATTTAGCACGTTAGCGTTATGTGTTTAGCATGTTAGCATCCTGTGTTTAGCATGTTAGCTTTATGCATTTAGCACGTTAGCGTTATGTGTTTAGCACGTTAGCATCCTGTGTTTAGTTTAAGTCTCTGTGTTTGGCATCCTTTCTTCACCTTTAGCGTGTCACGTTAGGTACTGACATTCTGTGCTTAGCACCCTGTGTTTAGTGCCCTGTGAACAGGGTCTGAGGGATGACTGTGCTCCTCTACCCCTCCGTGCTCAGGTGGTGTTCAGGTTCTTTAACCCGCAGTCGGAGCAGAACCGGGAGAGCGTGCGGCGGTCCGGCCTGCTGCTCTGGCAGCTGCTCATGGCCCCCGTGGATCAGATAGGAGCCGAGATCCAGGGGGAGGTGTGCCTGGCTATCAGGTACCGCAGCACGCTAACACACACACACACACACACACACACACACAAATTCACACGCACACATTCACGCACACACACGCACAGGCGTGCTGAGACATATTATGCACTCTCTCACAGAATTAAACTGATATTAAAGTACAGAAAGGTGCTTGTTGTGTTTATAGTAATGCATTTAGAACATTGTTTTTCTATTTTCTGTTAAAGCTCGGGGTTGAACATCTTGTATCAGGGAGAGACTGAGCTGAACAACCTGTTAAAGCTGGTTCTGACCGAAGGTGAGCTGCTCAACAACAACAGCCAATCAGTGCGCTGAAAATGAGGCCTGTCACAGTTCGGTGTTTAAATGCCTGATCAGAACATAATCTGAGCAGGGCCTGATCAGTGCCTCCTGGTGAATTGTGGGTAGTGTAGTTTCTGAGTAAAGCGCATGCGTTTCCAGGAGACCGGAACAGCGGGTTGTCCCAGCTCCGCGACGTTATCCTCAACAACCTGGCCGACCAGCTGCAGAAGAACCGTTTCGGGAGTGAGGATGACGACCATTACAGGTAAGGGCTGTCACCTGGTTTTCCTGTTTTCCTCTGCCATATCTGTCTTTCTAACACTTCTATCTTTTCCTGCTTAATTTCGGGTTTATTTGCCTAATGGCATAAGAGGTTTTAATACGAAGTTGTGAATGTTGTGCACTACTAATGAGTGGAACAGAAATGAGAATAGCGATAAAAAAACTAAACTGAGTTTCCTTCATCGTCTGTGGCAGAGTGGAAATACTGGCCCATCGTTTCGCCATTTTGGCTCCACGTCATGTGACCAGGCTTGCAGCGGTCTCTTTGCATTGCAGTGTGTTTCTGTGGCTGCTTGATTGATGTCTGTCTCTCGCTCTGCTTTTTCCTGACCTTGTGCGCCCCCTGCAGGCTCAGTGATGAACTGCTGCACTGCATTCTGAAGACGGTGGTGCGCGAGTCCTGCCTGCTCATCACCAAGTGTCAGACCGTCTCCAAGGACGACTTCCAAAAGCTGCTCTCCACCGTGCCGGTGCGTGAGCTGCTCTCTCCCGCTCGGTGCTGTTCACTGTTGCCAGGGTGACCCACTCTGTGCTGTTCACTGTTGCCAGGGTGACCCGCTCTGTGCTGTACCAGTATCAGTATTGTTGGCGTCCTGTGGTCCCTTAACTTACTCCATAATGTTTTATGTCAGTTTATTTCCGTCACTTCTGGAAAATGACCATAATGTTGTTATAAATATCGGTCAATCAGAGTAATTTAATTTCAGTTCGCTGAAACAAAACGGACTCCTACTCCAGCTACGTCTGTTCAGAAGTCAGATTGCAAGTCAAAATTTGTGAATTAAGCCAGCGAACAGAGTTTTTTTTGGGCTTGCTTGCGACTGAGTCCATGGTCCGCTGGTCCATGTTGTGTGTTTGATTGACACATCCTGCGAGCGTCCAGCCCTAGCCTGCTTCCCTTAGTCACGGACCCAAGGTGACCTTGAACATCCGTCCCATCTGAGTGTTGAGTGCTGGCATTGATTTTCTGCAGAGTGCTGGCTCATTGGGTTTGTGTGAGTAAGGACACACAGGAAGAGCTCTCGTACGCATCGCGGGTATAACTCTGACCCGCCTGTCTCTCAGACCTGCTTCAGATGCTTGGAAATGTGTTATCCCTTTTACACCAGAAGTACCAGCAGGTTTCTGATGCATTTCACCCAGTTGTGTTGCCCCGCCCTGTTTCGCCCCGCCCCCCGCCCCGCCCGTGCAGGTGGCCTCTCCCAGCCTCCGCTACCTCATGGCCGTTCAGAACCACCTGCTCAGCAACACGGTTCTGATCCGGCCCGACGACGGCGATGACAGCGACAGCTCCCTGCAAGGGGAAACAATGAAGGTACAGGTAAACATCCCCTTTAAGTTCCCATTCTGCCGTCTTGCCTCCCCTTTAATTACCCCCCGCCTCCCCTTTAATTACCCCCCGCATCCCCCCCCCGAGAGCGGGCTGCAGCAGTGGCTTCTGGGAGCTCTGCGCTGTAGCTGAGTGAAGAGACTTCTCAGAAGCTTTCTTTTGCGTGTCTGTTTGTGTTTTCTCTGATCTCCTGCTTTGTGATAAGAGCTGACTGTGACAGTAAAATTCCTGCAGTGACGTTCCCTTGATGGTTTAACATCATCTCTGTTCAGCTGGGGAAAGTGTTTGCGGTTACAGAAGCGTGTGTGTGCTTCTGCCTTTGTGTGCGTGTGTGCGTGTGTGTGTGTGTGTGTGTGTGCGTGTGCGTGTGCGTGCGTGTGCGTGTGCGTGTGCGTGTGCGTGTGCGTGCGCGTGCGCGTGCGCGTGTGTGCGCGTGTGTGCGCGTGTGTGCGCGTGTGTGCGCGTGTGCGCGTGTGTGTGCGTGCGTGTGTGTGTGTGTGTGTGCATGTGTGTGTGCATGTGTGTGTGCGTGCGTATGCGCGTGTGTGTGCGTGCGTATGCGCGTGTGTGTGTGTGTGTGTGTGTGCGTGCATATGCGTGTGTGTGTGTGTGGGTGCGTGTGCATGTGTGTGTGTGCGTATGCGTGCGTGCGTTGTGTGAGCGTGTGTGTGTGTGTGTGTGTACACGTTTGCGTGTCCAGGACCTGCAGACCAGCATCCTGTCTCTGGCTGCTAAGATCCTGGTGGGCTGTGACGAGGTTCTGGAGACCCTGCAGCAGGTCACCACCGCCCTCATCAACAGCGACATCGCCGATCGGGAGAACAGGTACCTGCCGCACACCCTGGAGACACCTGTCCCACGTCGTCTTCGTCTCCTCCCACTCCTCCTCCCTCCGCCTCCCTCCCTCCCACTCCTCCTCCCTCCTCCTGACTCCTCCAGGGGGAGAGAGCAAACGTAACGCTTCTGACTTTGACCAGACGACTCCTCCATTCTTTGAGCTGAATGTGGTTTGATAAGCTGTTCAGATGTGGCCTACATTTTAAGTCTCTCAGCTCTGGTCCAGGAGGCCCGCTCTGTTCAGTTTGGCTCGCTTAATCAGACCTGATTGACCTGTCAGTTGAATACTATTATGGCTCAATGAATCAGGTCTAATTAAGCTTTGAGTTGAATACTGATTTGGCTTAATTAGAAAGATCCGATTGAGCTTTTGATTGAATAATTGATTTGTATTTAAATAGTCACCCTGATTGAATTCTGAAGTGAATGTTGATTTGGCTCAAATAAGCACGTCTGATTGAATACTTGATCGAATTGTTATATGGATTTGACATTTTGACATTTGACTGTTATAATACCTGCAAAACAAATGTCTGCTTCTGTGTGTATTAAAATATGAGGGAGAACATGCTTCTTAACTTCACAGTTTAGCTTATGTAATAATTAAAAAGAAAATTTGTGTTCAGTTTAATTATTATGATTAATTATGCATTCACTCATATGTTTGTACCTTTCTTGCTAATTAAGCTTGATTAATTGATACTGCTGCTTTGGACTGATTTAGCTGCCAGACATTAATAGATGTGCTCTCTATTTTTTGTTATATACAATCAAGGCAATCACAAGTCTTTCAGAAAGTAATCTCAAATTGCTAACCCTCAGGAGAAATCAGATCAGATCCAGATCAGTCCCCATTTAGCAGGGCAGTTAAGCGTGATTCATTTAAAAAAGCGATAGAATTGAAGACCCAGACACACAGAGACACACTGTGCCAGTCACACTGTGACTTGGGAAGGCTGGTGTGAGGGGGTTGGGCGGTACCCAAGGCTCCGTTTGAGTGACGCTTTTCCGTCGCGGCGGACAGCGACTGCGCGGAACGTCCTCCGTTTGACACTCTGCTGGGGTCTAAATCAGTGGTTGAGTATTGTGATGTCACAGAGGCCCGCATCTCTCTCTCCCTCTCCTGCCACTCCCCCCCCCCCCCCCCCCCCCTCCCCCCTCCCCTCCAGGTTGAAGGGTCTGGAGCAGGTAACCAAGGCGACCATGCTGGGCCACCTGCTGCCGGTGCTGCTGACCTCGCTGATGCACCCCAACCTGCAGACGCTGACCCTGGCCGACGTGCTCATGCCGCAGCTGGTGCAGCTGGTGCTGTACACCAGCCAGGTGGGGGCGCCACCCGCTTTAACCACCGCATTCGGTCGTGTTTCAAGCTCGGTTGATCATAGTGGACGATCGTCCCTGTAAACATGAAGGTGACGGTGTCCCTGTGCTCTGCTGTGTTCTCCCAGACTGCCTTGCTGCTGAAGACCCAGTCCCCTCTCTTCAGCGACGGGGCCGCCTTGGCCGGAGGATCCGCTGGCCAGAGGGGAAAGCTGCCCCCTGTGGATGACAGGTAGTACTGCAGCCCTGATTGAGTGGAGCTCACAGAGCCTCAACATGCAGAAAAACAGAAGTGAAATGTGACTGTAGAAGGTTAATAGAGAATAACCAGGGTAGACACACGGAGGGTGACACAGTACCAGCCTGTGTTAGCCTGTGCTTGGTGCAGTGCAGTAGGCCCCCATACGGGCAGGTCCGTGACCATGGTAACGCTGAGGGCCGTTTCCTGGGTTACCCCCAGCTTGCGGACGCTGGAGGAGAGGGAGGAGCCGGGGTTCCTGACGGGGCTGAAGATCCCCGCCCCCTGGGCCGCGGGGAAGACGGTGGAGACGGTGCACCCTGTGCGGGACAACTACAAGTTCAAAGAGACGGTGCACATCCCCGGGGCCCGCTGCCTGTACCTGCGCTTCGACCCCCGCTGCTCTTCCCAGTACGACTACGACAAGGTAGGCCCCGCCCTGTCCCGCCCCGTCCCATCTGCCCCATCCTGCCCATCCTGCCCCTTTTGCCCCTCCCACACTCACAGTATGACTCTTACAAGGTAGGCCCCGCCCTGCCACCCCCGCACTCAGCCCTTCACTTGCAGTAGTGCGCCTGTATTTTCACTGAAGGCACTCGCACTGCTGCTGTCTGCAGTCCTGATTTACGCATTCAGCTCTTAGCCTTGGGGCTGCAGATGGAGCATGGCTGCGCAGCTGAACCTGCCCCCCCCACCCCCCCCCCTTCGGCTGCTAGCAGCACAGTCAGACCCTCACGCTGTAAAACCCCAGTGTAAATCACGCTCGGTGTGATGGAGGAGTGCGGTTCTGCTGACTGTGCTCCTGTGCGCTGAGAGCGTTGCGCTGCTGTCCCTGCAGCTGGTGATCTACGCCGGGCCCAACACCAACAGCCGCAAGGTGACGGAGTACGGCGGGAACACCCTGGGCTACGGCAGCCGCAGCGTGCTGGGGACCGGCTGGCCCAAAGACCTGGTCAAGGTGGGGACCCCCCCGAGCAGCCGCACACACCCCCTCACCCCACCCCGCCTCACACGCAGTCTTACCCAGAGTCCTCTGCTTCAGGTGGAGGGCGACACCGTCACCTTCTCCTTCGAGATGCGGAGTGGGCGGGAGCACAACACACCGGACAAGGCCATGTGGGGCTTCTCCTGCACGGTCCGCGCCCAGGTAACCAGGATGCAGCCGGGTTCCGCACGCCGTCGGGGGGAGGTGGGGGGGATTGGGGTTGGCCCCGAGCGCTGAGCGCTGATTGGGTGGAGTAGTCTGGCTGCGCTGCAGGGGTTTATGGGTAAAAGCAGAAAGGGAATGAACGCAGTGAGGTGTGTGTTTCTGGTCAGTCTGCACTGACTCTACCTCTTAGTTGTTCTCTTCTTTGTCTGGATATTCCTCCTCCTTCTTGGTCTCTCTGGTTTTACGATCCCCTTTTTCACTATTTTTTCTCCTTGTCATTCTTTATCCACGTCCTCTTCCTTTCCAATCTTCCCTCGCTCCCCCCCCCCCCCGTGCAGGAGTCCTCGGAGGACGTGTCGGGGGGGCTGCCGTTTCTGGCAGACCTGGCGCTGGGCCTGTCCGTTCTGGCCTGCTCCATGCTGCGGATCCTGTACCACGGCCCGGAGCTGACCCGCGAGGAGGAGGCCTGTCAGGACCTGCTCTGCTCCAAGCTGCTGCAGAGGTCAGCCCGCCCGACAACGCTAATGCTAACAGCGCTGTACTGCTAATGCTAACGGGGCTGTACTGCTCTCCCTGCTAGAAGCGCTAATGCTAACAGCGCTGTACTGCTAATGCTAACGGGGCTGTACTGCTCTCCCTGCTAGAAGCGCTAATGCTAACAGCGCTGTACTGCTAATGCTAACGGTGCTGTACTGCTCTCCCTGTTAGACATGCTAATGCTAACGGTGCTGTATTGTTCGCCCTGTTAGAGGTGCTAACGCTAATGGTACTGTATTGTTCTCCCTGTTTGACATGCTAACGCTAACACTGCTGTACTGCTCTTTGTCTTATAGGTGCCAGTGGCAGGTGGAGGCTAACGGCGCCATCTCCCCCGCCCTGACGCCCAGCCCCTCCCCGCTGCCCCCCCTGACCATCGAGGAGGACCGGGAGTTCATCTACCCCACCGACGTGCTGATACCCCCGCCGGGGCTGATGCCCGGGGCCTACTTCGACCTGCCGCGCATCCGCCTGCCCCCGGGAATCATGGGACGGCTGCGGGAGGTCTCGGGGAGGGCGCGGCCGCAGTTCCGGCCCAGCATCAAGTAAGAGCCCCGCCCACTTTCCGCCTCCTCGCTCAGCAACGGGCCGTACCTAACTCTGACCCCTGACCCCTAACCCTAACCCAACCTGGGTCAGACAATTATCACAAAAACACTTCAGTTACCAGCAAATCTTCCCGTAGATTACTGGCAATTTTTAAAGACAATTTTATTACACTAACAATCAGACGAAAAACATATTTCATATGTTTGTGCATTTTTATTTTTGTGTATGTTCCCGTAGAGATTCTGCAGGATTCAGCAAGAGTGATTTTAAACGTATGCAGTATATTGCTCATCCTGTTGTCCAGTGTCCCAGTGACAGTATTTTTTGTCTGTCGCATTCGTACCTCAGACGGGGTCTTCCGCTCCCCTGCAGTTAATTAACGCGTCTCCATGGTAACCGCTTGTGTTTGACCCCGGGTGCCCTGTGCCGTCGCTCCGGAGAACAGGAAGAGAGGGAGAGTGACAAACGACAAGCTGGGGGTTAGAGAGCGAGGGAGAGTGATGCGTCCTGCCAGAAATAGAAGGTGGAGTGGCGTTTGGAGTGGCCTGTCTCTCCTTTGACCTGCCGGGTCAGGGCACTTCCGTGGGATGATAGTCTTTGAAATTTTGCCTCTGGAACATTGTGTGATACATGATATGCATTCCAACAATAATGCGGTAAATGCGGGGGAGATATCACCAGCATATTTGAGTGTGATTTCAGTTTTCATGAGTTTTTTTTATAGTTTTAACAGTTTAGCAGTTTTACCAGTTTCCTCAACAGTGTACACAAACTGCGGGACCCGATAGTCTTGAGTCTTCACTTCATTTTCACGTGTGAAAACTCTGCAGTCTGTGTGTAGGAGACGCAGCGGATATTCTTGGCTGGGCTGGTGTGTGAGGCGGGTTCTGCAGGCTGGGCTGGTGTGTGAGGCGGCGGGTTCTGCAGGCTGGGCTGGTGTGTGAGGCGGGTTCTGCAGGCTGGGCTGGTGTGTGAGGCGGCGGGTTCTGCAGGCTGGGCTGTGTGTGAGCGGGTTCTGCAGCTGAGCTGGGCGGGGCGGGGCGGGGCGGGGCGGGGCGGGGCGCGGCTGGGCCACAGCCAGGAGTTTTCTCTGAGACTGAATCGCTCTTTTGAGCGTCTCTGTCGGAGAAGAAGTGAACAGGATGCGGGAATAATGAAGGGGTCCCGAAGGGGGGGGGGGGGGGGGGCCGGCTCGTTTGGGACCTCGCGGGGCCTCGGGAAGCTCAGGTCGGGGTTCTGTTTTACGCCCCTGAGCGCAGGTTTCGCTGAGTCATCGCGCTCTCTGTTTGTTTAGATTTTTCCAGCGCTGAGTAAAGCACCCGCGGCTTTTATCCGCTTCCAAAAAAACCCCAAAAAAATCGATCAGCCTTCCTTTCCACACGGTGAGAGCTGTCTCCGCCCTGTTTCACGCGCTCTCCGGCGCCCCCTGCAGGGAGGTGATCCGGCCGGACGTGATGGAGGAGGTGATCGTGTCCTGCGTCATCAAGCACCTGGCGCTGGTGGACGCGCTGCAGTCGCTGGTCAACTTCCAGTACCGCGAGGAGCACGCCGAGGAGCACGACCTGCTCTGCAAGATCATGGCCGAGACCTTCAAGAAGATCAACGCCATGGAGCGCCAGCTGCAGGTAACCATGCCGACCCGGCGCAGCGATGCGCAGCCGCTGCTGTGAGGGAGCTCGATGGCATCGATCGCTCGGCTCATCCATTATTCAGGAAGGGGGTGGGCCTTACCCAGCGCAGCACATGTAACCTGTGTGTGTGTGTGTGTGTGTGTGTGTGCGTGTGTGTGTGTGTGTGTGTGTGTGTGTGTGTGTGTGTGTGTGTGTGTGTGCGTGTGTGTGTGTGTGTGTGTGCGTGTGTGTGTGTGACTCCAGAGTGTGGCAGAGCTGGAGCAGAAGTGGCAGAATGAGGTAGAAGAGGCTCAGCAGGGAAAGCTGGAGAACAACAATCCCTTCTTCCATGATTACCACTTCTTTGAGGTGAGCATTTAGACCCCACCCCCCCGGTCAACCCAGTCCCCCACCCCCCCGGTCGCCCTGTCCCCCCCCCTCTGCCTCTGGGCCTAATTCAGTAGCAAAGCACCTGGGACTCAATTTCCCACAATTCCTGGTTTTCTAGAACAAAATGAAGGAGTTGGAGCTGCTCTGCTCCTTGAAGGAGGTGCCTTTGGACTGCAGCGATCTGGAAAACGTGGTGCTGGCTCTCAGGTGAGACGGAATGGATCCCCTCTGACTCCTCCTGGATAAATACTGAACTTTAATCACAGCTTGCTTATAGCAGAAGGAGGTTGTCACTGCGTCGCCATGGCGACCGGGTGTGAGTGGCAGCTGAGCTCCTCCCGTTTCCCCCGCAGGGAGAAGTTCTTCCAGGAGGTGAACTCCCTGCAGCGCAGTGCTGCTCCTCTGGCCAAGACCAAGGCCCTGGTGAAGAGCCTGACCAACCGGACCGAGCTCCTGCTGCACGTCACACGCCCACTGCAGGAGCTGGCAGCACCCCACCGCACGCCAGTACCCCCACTCCCACACACCCACACCCCACGCAGGAGCCTGCGGCACGCCACGCACGCCAGGTACCCCCACACCCCATCCCCGCAGGGCTGACGCACGCCACGCACGCCAGGTCCCACACCACTACCCCCACACACCCCCCCCACACCCCACATCCCTACACCCCCACCGGCACGCCAGGTACCCCCCACAACCCCCATCCCCACTGCAAGCCTGACACCCCACCGGCACGCCAGGTACCCCCCCCCCCACACCCCCCTGGAGCTGCCACATGATTTCACGACACGAAACACACACTCTACCCCAGCCCTGGTCACCAACCAAGCCGTTCTCGTAGGACGTCGTGTTGGGGTTAGGGTTGTGCTGTGTGAGGGAACACGTTCGTGTTGGGGTTAGGGTTGTGCTGTGTGAGGGAACACGTTCGTGTTGGTGTTAGGGTTGTGCTGTGTGAGGGAACGCGTTCGTGTTGGGGTTAGGGTGAGAATCGCTGGTTTAACCGCACCCTCTGTGGCTTCCAGCCTGCAAGTCTGTGTCCGACACCAAGACCATGACTCCCCCGGCCAAGCAGCCCGTCTTCCTGCGCAGCATGTCCGCGCCCTCTGACCTGGAAATGATCGCCAACCAGGACCTGGAGTTCACCCACGGCAACCAGAGGTCAGTCACCGTGACAACACAGGCCTCAGTGACGCTGCTAACTGGATAATGATGAGTGAATGATGAAGGTAATATGCTGAATGAGTTAATTTATGGATTGATGAATGGTGGATTGTGCATATATGTGATGAATGGTGGACTGTGCATATATGGATGGATGGATGAGTGCATGTATAGATGGGTGAAGGTTGTATTGTGAATGTGAATGTGACCCTCTCTGCCCCCCCCTCGCCCCCCCAGGAGGCGGCACCACCCCTCCAGCCACCGCAGCACCTCCTTCACGCTGCTGCAGTCCCTGGCCGTGGAGGACAGCCGGGACAAGCCCACCTACAGCGTGCTGCTGGGACAGCTGTTCGCTTTCATAGGGACCACGCCCGACCAGGCCGTAAGCCCCGCCTCCAGCTCACCTGGCCCCGCCCTGCCCCAGCACTGCACGCCCCCAGCTGCCTGCCCATTGGCCACTGTCTGTGCACACAGCCCTTCTGTGTACTGTGAACTTGAAATATTGCCTTTTGTCGGAGCCCCTGTGTCTTTAACCCTTTCTGTGGTGGGCGGTGAAAATCTCACGTGTGATTTGCTCTGTTCTCCTGAGGTGACGTCTCATAAAGTTAGTCGCCAGCTGAGCAGTAAGGGATAGACATGCCGCTAAGTGCGTCTCCCATTATTTAGGCTGGCAGATGCAGTTCTGAGTTGCCTGTCCCAGAATGCACTGCAGCGGTGCCCCCTCCCCCTGCAGGTGTCGAGCAGCAGCTTCCTGGCGGCGGCGCAGACGCGCTGGAGGCGGGGCAGCGCGCGGAAGCAGGCGCTGGTGCACATGAGGGAGCTGCTCACCGCTGCCGTGCGAGTGGGCGGAGTCACGCACCTGGTGGGGCCCGTTACCATGGTGCTGCAGGGCGGGCCCAGGTAAGACCTGTGTGCACACGCATCACAACATGCCACCACACTCACGCGCCACACATGATACACACACTCACACACACAGCATACGCACACACTCGCGCACACACACACATGCATACGCACACACTCGCGCACACACACATGCATACGCACACACTCGCGCACACACACACACATGCATACGCACACACTCGCGCACTCACACACACATGCATACGCACTCACGCACACACACGCACTCACACACACATGCATACGCACACACTCGCGCACACACACTCACACGCGCACACTCATGGACACAAACATGCACACACACGCATACACACACATGTACACAAATGCATGCACACAGACACGTACATTTAACAGTCATTGTGGTTCTGTTGATAATTCCTGTTACCCAGGTAACCGGTGGAGCTGTACGTAGGATTGATTGTAGACCTTTGCTGGTAGTTTATCATGGTCCGAGAAACCAATCAAGTCAGAGGAGAGGCAGTATGTGGATGTGTGCTGATGCGTGTGACGTGCTGCGTGTGCGTGCGGCAGGATCGAGGAGCTGACGTGCGGGGGCATGGTGGAGCAGGTGCAGGAGGCTTTTGGGGAGACCATGACGTCGGTGGTGTCGCTGTGTGCCCGGTACCCCATCGCCTGTGCCAACAGCATCGGCATGCTCTGCACCATCCCCTATACCAGGCAAGCCCCGCCCCCTCTGCACTCACACCCACCAATCGCATTCACATCCCCTATACCAGGCAGGCCCCACCCCCTCTGCACTCACACCCACCAATCACATTCACATCCCCTACACCAGGCAAGCCCCGCCCCCTCTGCACTCACACCCGCCAATCACATTCACATCCCCTACACCAGGCAGGCCCCGCCCCCTCTGCACTCACACCCGCCAATCACATTCACATCCCCTACACCAGGCAAGCCCCGCCCCCTCTCCTGTCACATACACCAGTCATATTTACATTAGCGTTTAGCCATTTAGCATAAGTTGACCATTATGCTTCACTTACCTCTTAATATTTAACTCTTAGTTTACCTCACTTGTAGCTGTTCAGCAGATGCTCTTATTCAGAGTGACGTCACAGATAAAAAAATTTTACTTTTTAATTGCCTCCCCGCAGGAGCGAGGAGCAGTGTCTGGTGCGCAGCGGGCTGGTGCAGCTGATGGACCGGCTGTGCAGCCTGAGCAGCCAGCGCGACTGCAGCTCCAGCGAGAAGCAGACCAAGAAGCAGCGCGTGGCCACCATGGCCTGGGCCGCCTTCCAGGTGCTGGCCAACCGCTGCATCGAGTGGGAGAAGGTGGAAGGTACGGCCTGTTACCTGCCCGCACACCTGCGCTTTACCTGCCCGCACACCTGCGCTTTACCTGCCCGCACACCTGAGCTTTACCTGCCCGCACACCTGCGCTTTACCTGCCCGCACACCTGCGCTTTACCTGCCCGCACACCTGCGCTTTACCTGCCCGCACACCTGAGCTTTACCTGCCCGCACACCTGCGCTTTACCTGCCCGCACACCTGCGCTTTACCTGCCCGCACACCTGCGCTGGGCCCCACCTTTCACCCCCCGGACACCTGAGCTTTACCTGCCGCACATCTGTGTACTTGCAGGTCTCTCTCATGGCTGTAGGTGGCGCTCTTACCTGTGTGTAGTCACCTCTGACTTCACCTTTGTGACCTTACCTGTATGACCTCACCTGTGGCCACTTTGCCCTTTCCCCAGGGGGCTCCACGGACGCAGTGCATTCTGGGTTGGCGCGGCAGGTGTCCAGCCTGCTGACCAATCACCTGGCTCGAGCCACGGAGTGCTGTGGGAACCAGGCGGCGGGAAACGACGCGCTACAGGATGTGCTCAGCCTCCTCAACGACCTGTCCAGGTGAGCGGCCCGAGACATGCGCACCTGTGTACACACACATCTATATACATGTATACACACACACACACTCGCACACAAAATGCTGGTGAATGGTGTCATTGTTCATAATTTCTGAAATCTCACTCGTATGTCCGTGTGTCCGTATGTCTGTTTATTTCTGCGTGTCTGTTTATGTCTGTGTGTCCGTGTGTCTGTTTATGTCTGCGTGTCCGCGTGTCCGTCCGCCCCCCTGCTGCAGGAGCCACATCGGCAAGGCCATCCTGAGCCAGCCGGCCTGCGTGTCCAAGCTGCTGTCGCTGCTCCTGGACCAGCGGCCGTCGCCCAAGCTGGTGCTGATCATCCTGCAGCTGTGCCGCGCGGCGCTGCCCCTGATGAGCGTGGAGGACTGCGGCAACGTGGCGCTGCCGCCCTGGAGCTACTCCATCCACGCGCTGGACGCCGAGCCGCGGGACTCCGCCTCCGACCCCGCAGACCCCGCCTCCCGCATCGCCGCCCTGCTGCTCGCCAAGCTGGCCGACTACGTGGTGCCAGGTGGGGCGCGGGGTCGCCATGGCGACGCTGACGCTGGGGGCCTTTGGGGTGCATCGAGGGGGGTGGGGGGGTGAACTCTACTTGTGTAGTATCTTTTGTACATAGGACGCATCACAAAAGGACTTTACTAGTGTTTTTTTTTTTACTATTTTATTTTTTATAAACTAATATAACAATCTGACAGTGTAATAAAAGTTTTTGAAAAGTAATAAAATGTGTGGAACAAAATGTGAGACACAAAGAACATGGAATGAGAACAAAGTAAGATGAGTAAGGTACTGATGGTTGTTACTGGGCTGGTTCCCATCCCCCCCCCCCCAGGGTGCCAGACACTCCTCTCCCCCAGCTCCTCAGAGCCGGACACCAGCCTGAGCCGCAGCAGCCCCAAGAGCTCGCTGAAGTCGGACAAGGACGTGGGGGAGGAGGGCGAGGCCGTGGACGGGAAGCTGTCCATCTTCATCCACAAGCGGGAGGACCAGTCGTCCCACGAGGTCCTGCAGCCGCTGCTCAGGTAAGGGCGTGCGTCAGCGCTTCTGCCCCGTCCGCCATTGCGGCTCTGCGGTTTCCCTCACGCCTGTGCTGTCCTCCCCCGGGCGCCTGCAGCAGCTCGGAGGGCCGGCCCTTCCGCCTGGGCACCGGAGCCAACATGGAGAAGGTGGTGAAGATGGACCGAGACATGACCAAGGTCTGTACCTCACGGCCTGCTAATATTAACGTATATTAAAATATTACTGTAGAAATAATGGTTTATAGGGGGAGGTTTCAATGCATGTGATCCCTGAATCAATAACTTGGTATTGTAGTCAAAGATGGTGACTGTGAAAGTGGTGTCTCCCCCCCCCCCCCCTCAGAGCGGGAGTTGTGAGGTCATAACGGAGGAGGCGGTGGCGGCCCTGAGGAAGGCCACTAAGTGGGCGCAGTCGGGGCTGATCGTGAGCGTGGGGCCCCCCGTGGAGGCTCTGGCCCCGGAGAGCGCCGGGGGGGTCACCAGCGGCGACAAGAAAAAGACCGCCCAAACCGCCGTGTGCAGGGAGCGCAACTCCGACCTGGCCAGGTGAGAGAGAGCAGGCCCCGCCCACTTACACAGGCCCCGCCCAGGCACACAGGCCCCGCCCATGTACACAGGCCCCACCACCATGTAAGGCACCACCGACAACAGGCCGCCAGTACACAGACCGCCCAGCATGCATGCCCAACCATGTAAGGCACCACCCACATACAGGCCCCGCCCACTACACAGGCCCCGCCCATGTACACAGGCCCCACCACCATGTAAGGCACCACCCACATACAGGCCCCGCCCACTTACACAGGCCCCGCCCATGCACGCATGCCCCACCACCATGTAAGGCACCACCCACATACAGGCCCCGCCCACTTACACAGGCCCCGCCCATGCATGCATGCCCCACCCCCATGTAAGGCACCACCCACATGGTTTTGCGGGCGGTTCAGCGGGGGGGTGGAGCTGACGGGGGTTCAGCGGGGGGGTGGAGCTGACGGGCGCTCTCTCCCCGCAGGTCCGACCCGGTCCGGCCCTTCATCAGCGGTCACGTGGCGAACAGCATGGCGGCCGAGGTCATCGCCCTGCTGCACAGCCTGCTCACCGCCCCCGAGTCCAACACCGCCCAGATCTGGACCTCCACCGCCGAGAAGGTGGGGGTGGGGGGGTGGTCGTTATCTGCTTGGGGGGTGGGAGTGTTTATGGCGTTTATGAAGGTGATTGTGATGTTTGTACTCAAGGTAGTGGTGATGTCATCATGATGTCACTAGCATAGACAGTGGTGCATGTAGCAGTGAAGCAATCCTAGTGACATCAGTGTGGATGATGATGATGATTTTGGTGATGACGATAACTGCGTTGTAATCCTGATGACATCAGCCCAGGCGTCTCAGTGATGTAACCATGGTAACGCATTGCGCCCAGGTGCTGTCGCGGGCGCTCATGTTCATCCCCCAGCTGGGGAAGTACGCGGAGAGCATCCTGGAGAACGGCAGCAGCAGCGGCAGGAAGCTGGCCAAGCTGCAGGCCATCGGCAGGCAGGCCGTGGCCGCGCTCTGCGCCCTGGGGGGCTTCAAGGAGACCATCAAAATCGGCTCTGAAGTCCAGGTAGGCCCCCTCAAAACTGGCTCTGAAGCCCAGGTAAAGCAGGTGGGATTATGGCTGTAAACACATTGCTTTATGCAGAGAGGTATGAGCCTGGAACACAAGCCTCGCTGCGGTTAGATGGACCGGGTGGACTCCTCACACCCCACCCTTGATTCCCCCTCCCCCAGGTGTTGGGCAAAGGCGTGCTGGGCAGCGTGGGCGTGGTCATGTCCATCAACGAGCAGGAGGGCATCGCCACGGTGAAGTTCCCGTCCTGCGACTACCGGAAGACCTGCAAGGCCTCGGACGTCCTGACCATCCCCATCTCCCGCCTCTGCACCCCGCGCTCCGAGGTGCGTCCTGCCGTCCGTCCCCCCCGTCCCTCCCGCGGCCAAACGAGATCACAGTTTACGCGGTGATGGAGGACGCTCGTGTGTGAAGAGCTGGCCAGTTTTATGAGCGACTGTTTCCAGCTGAAAAAGATTTATATAGGAATGAGAAGTTTTATCTCTGTCTGTGTGTGAGAGAGAGAGAGAGAGAACATGCGTTTCATTTCAGCAATGCGAACAGCTATCAGTTTAAGTTCAGTGCAGTGAAACCGTATGATGCTATTGCTGCAGTGCTGTAGTAAGAGGTCGATGGGGCAGAAATAGAGCAGTAGTGTTTCTGGAATGTTCTCTGGCTATTGTAGCTTTAACACAAAGCCAGGCTGTAAGCTAAAAGCCTTACAGTGCCCCCCCTCCCCTGCCCCCCCCCCAGGCCCTGCCGCTGTACAAGCTGTCCATCACTGAGAAGGTGGTGCAGGCGGTGCAGTCCATGCTGCTGCCACAAGAGGGCAGTCTCTCCATCCACACCTCGCTCCCCGCCTCCGGCGACGGCTCCAGCCCTGTCATGGCCGCCGTTCGCCTGCTGGCGGAGATCCGCACCAGGTGAGGCTCCCGCTGCGTTCACGGGCTCCCGCACATTTCAGACAGGTGTTTGTCCAGGACGGTGTGTGTTACAGTATATTTGTTTTGCAGTGAGATATGATGTTTGAACCTGGTAAGCTACAGGCTGTGTGGATTGGCCAGCTCAGATGGCTCTGGTGTTTGTGATAAAGTTGTGCGTTTGGCGCCCCCTACAGGGCATGTCTGGTGATGGCCCAGCTCCTGGAGGACAGCTCCTTTTGTGAGGAGTTCATCCAGCAGTGCCCTGCTGCTGTGGAGGTGCTGAACCTGGTGGCCCAGGAGTGCAGCCCAGGTGAGCCTTACAGGGGGCCCACCTACCCGACCCCCCCCATGCCATTCACAGAGCCTCGTATCCACGGTTACCAGACTGACAGATTACGCATTCGTTTTTTTCCAGAGGGTGACATCTTTCACTGATAGGAATCCCTACCTGCTAACTGTTCTAACTGCCATTTCCATTGCCACTGCCAGCGCCCGTATTCTGTCGGCGTTGCTGATTGGTTGTTGTTTTGGTGCAGGAGAGCGTTTGGGCGTGGTGGAGGCCCAGTGCGAGCGGGTGAGGATGCTGTACCGGGACTGTGCCCGCCCCCCTCCCCCACCCCTGCAGACGGACAGGAGACAGGTGGGTGTGGCCTCCAGCCCCTCCTGCAGCGGTGTAGTGTAGCGCAATGGTTAGGGAACTGGGCCTGAAACTCAAGGGTTGCAGGTTCGATTCCCAGGTGGGGTACTGCTGTTGTACCTTTGAGCAGCTGTGTAAGTGGATTGAATGTAAAAGAATGTAAGCTGTGTCAGGCGCTCAGGATGGAAGCGTCTGCTAAAAGCATAGTTGTAAATGTTGTAAATGCGTTTTTGGACCGTTGGAAACACCCCTTTTTTAAACGCCCCTTTCTGCCCCCTCCTCCCTGCCCCCCCTCCTCTCCCCCTCCCCCCGCAGCCCAAGGAGATCACCTGGTGCCCGTCGCGGGTCTTCCCGCCGGTTCGCGCCTGCATGTTCTCATCCCGCCTCACCTCCGTCACCTTCCTGGCGGACCCCAGCGCCGGGGGGGGGCTGCCCCGGGGCACCTTCATCTACGCCACCTCACCTGTGCCCATCCAGGTGAGCCTGCCAATGTAGAAACAGTAATACCCAACAATGTCTCTTAATGATAATAAAATTAATAATATTATTGTTATCTCTTAGTGTAAAATGTGAGCATTTAACTTTTTTATAAGCCATATACATACTATAAACTTGGGAGTAGCCAATAGGAAGCCGCGCTCACATCACCTGATCCCGCTCCCTCCGCCCAGGCGCCGTCGTTTTACTGGGAGATGGAGATCGTGTCGTACGGCGACTCGGACGACGACAGCGGCCCCATCGTGTCCTTCGGCTTCGCCACCGAGGCGGAGAAGCGGGACGGGGCCTGGACCAATCCCGTGGGCACCTGTCTGTTCCACAAGTGAGCGCCCCGATCTACCAATCACAGAGCTGAATTAACCAATCACAGAGCTTTAAGTCCTCTGACTGCCACACACCTGACTGATAACTGCCAAGATGCTAAGTGTGTTTGTTCAGTCCGTGAAAGACGTGAGGTGAAGTGTTTTCTTTGGGAGTGGTCGTTGTTTTTCCCTCCTACCTGTGTTGATTGACCCTTGACCCCTGACCCCTGACCTCTCCCCCCTCAGTAACGGCCGGGCGGTGCACTATAACGGCTCCAGCCTCCTGCAGTGGAAGAGCGTCAGGCTGGACGTGGCTCTGCTTCCAGGTGCGGCGTTATACACACGCGCACACACACACACACACACACACACGCACACACACACACACACTCTCACATGCACGCACATACACGCACACACGCACACACACACACCTAACCCTATGCCTGAGAACCCTGTGGGGGGACTCATTCTCAAACCTAATTGGGGAACCCCTGCAGTAAGTAATAAGCGTTAACAGATGCAGTGCTGAACTCCATTACCCATAAGCCCCGTGCACGGAATGAATGTGACACCAAAACGCTGTTTAGCACTGCCTGAGTGACCTATCTCTCTGTGCTCAGGTGATGTGGCTGGGATTGGCTGGGAGCGCTCGGAGGGCACGCCCCCTCCCCCAGGCCAGGCCTCCAAGGGGCGTGTCTACTTCACCTACTGCGGCCAGCGGCTCAGCCCCTTCCTGGAGGACGTGGCAGGGGGGATGTGGCCTCTGGTGCACATCCAGAAGAAGGTGGGAGTCTGTCAATCAATCAATCAGTCTGACAGTCAATCAGTTTGTCAATCAGTCACTCTCAAAATCAGTCAGTGTGAAATTTTATTAGAAATATTTCTGGAAATGGTTTGTTCTGTCCTCTGTTAGTCATGAATGGGAGCAGTTGTATTGTACAGTGAGCCAGGTTTCTGATTGGCTGCTTGTGGTGTTCTAGAACACTAAGATCCGGGCGAACTTCGGCTGCCGGCCGTTCGCGTACGCCGAGGGGCAGGCCCACCGGAACGCGGCGGACCTGTGCCCCGACCTGGCCGAGGAGATCAGCGCCAACTTCGAGGTTCTGCCCTTCGCCATGGCGTCCGACAGCGACAACGACGCGGGCGCCAGCGTGGCATCGGACTCGGGCTCGCACGGCCCGCCCTGCCGCATCGCCGCCGTGGCCGCCGCCCAGCAACGTGAGCGCCAACCTGCCATCCCGCCATCCCGCCAACCCACCATCCCACCATCCCACCGACCCGCCATCCCGCCATCCCACCAAACCGCCAAACCCACCATCCCGCCATCCCACCATCCCGCCAAACCGCCAACCCGCCATCCCACCATCCCACCATCCCGCCCTCCCGCCAACCCACCAAACCCGCCAAACGCACCAATTCGCCATACCCCAGAGCGCTCGTTCCTCCTGCTGAAAGGAACGCAGTGTGTTCCTCCCCTCCTCTGTGCTGTAAACCGCGCGAGTTGTGGCTGGAACAGCTGCTGCTGCAGAATTGTACTTGGCCAGACCCTTATAAATGTTAATAATATTTATTAAACTGTTTCTGCTTGAGTAGTTGGGATATGGAGTCTTTCACATTGACGAGCTGAGTTTCGGGGTTTCTGCTGGGTCTGTAGAATTTTTTGGCACTGTCTTGTTTGTTTTGGCTTTGCTTTTGGGACTCCATGGTGACGCCCCATTTTTGTTGCGTTCCCCCCCTCTCCTCGGGACAGAGTACAACAGCGACGCCTCCTGCCACTACAAGGTGGAGCTGAGCTACGAGAACCTGGTCACCTCCGGGCCCGAACCACACCCCCCGCCCATCGCCGATGACGAGAGCGACGATGAGGACGACGACGACGTCCCCAGGGTGAGCGCGAAGCTAGCGGCAGCCATTTTAAACTGGCCTGTTCTGCAGTTACCCACTTTCTCCACAGGTGGCGCTGTAAACCTGCTCTTTGTCCTGCAGTTACCCAGCTCCTCCACAGGTGGCGCTGTAACCCTTCTCCTCCCCTCCCCCTGCAGGAGGATCACTACGCCCTGCTGGTGAAGGCCTGGGAGACCAAGGTGTTCCCCACCATCCGCCGACGCTTCCGCAACGAGGCGGAGAGGAAGTCCGGCCTGGACCAGATCAAAGGGGCCCTGCAGCTGGGTGAGAGGGGGCAGGGGTGAACTGTAACCACTTTTTACAAAAAAAGGAATCCATCTCAAAATAGGCACAATTGTCGATACTTCTTCCTTTTAGTTCAGTTACTTACTCCTTAAAGGAAGTTGTGTTGAGCAGTCATGTTCCTGAGCAACTCCTTTGGGCCAATCACAGTGAAGGTGAGCGTGACCTCACGGCGTTGTTTGGGGAACTCTCTGCAGGCATGGTGGACATCGCTCGTCAGACGGTGGAGTTCCTCTACGAGGAGAACGGTGGGATTCCGCGCGACCTCTACCTCCCCACCATCGAGGACATCAAAGACGAGGCCAACAAGTTCACCATCGACAAAGTCCGCAAAGGTAGCTTAACGAGCCCTGAAACGCTGTTTTAGAGGGGCAGTTCACCCAGAAATTAAATTAAGGTAAATTACCCAGAGTAGCAAGGCTGGGATCGCTGGGTTTTGAAGAGTTTTCTAGAAATCTGCTAAACTAAGCCCTGTGGATGTTCGTGAGTAACCGTGGCATTATATTCGCAAAGAGAGGTTGCTGTTGAGTTTTTCGAATGTAAAACTCTTTTTGTGTGCCACAAAAATATGGGCCTGTAGAGGTCCATATTATCAAGGTGAACTGCATCGGGCAAACACCTCAAATTTTGGCAAAACTACCTGGATGGGCAGATAGTAACTAGAAACATACCTTAATTTCATTTTTTGGGTGAACTGCCCCTTTAACGGCTGCTTGTGTCCATCCTGCAGCTGATCCTTTTTGTCAGCTTCCCTGAGAATGGGGCTGCTGGGAGTTGTAGTTTGTGGTGTAAACTCTGGACGTGCTCCCCTTCCGTAGCCCTTTTCGGCAGTTCCTGACCCGTCCCTGCTCTCACACAGGTCTGACCGTGGTCATACGCTGTCCCGACAGCAACAACACCAACAGCAGCACAGGGGGCACGGCTCTGCCCAAATTCGCCATCCGGGGCATGCTGAAGACCTTCGGCCTGCACGGGGTGGTGCTGGACGTCGACTCGGTGAGGCCCCAAACACCAGGGCGGGAACGCCAGGCCCCGAACGCCAGGCCCCGAACGCCAGGCCCCAAAACGCCAGGCCCCAAAACGCCAGGCCCCAAAACGCCAGGCCCCAAACGCCAGGCCCCAAACGCCAGGCCCCAAACGCCAGGCCCCCAAACGCCAGGCCCCCAAACGCCAGGCTCACTCTTACATTAACATCCATTTTACATTTACTGCAGTGTGACATGTACCATAGTACACAGTTCCAAGTACCATATAATGTCCCCCACAGACACACAAACACAAATTAATTCAAACATGTTATCCTATAGCTGAAGAGATTGACCGTGGATTGACGGTGTAGTGATAGTGTATTATTAGTGTGTTGACAGTGACTATCCAGTTAACCCCAGTGCTCTCTGGGACAGTGAGTTCCCTGTTAACCCCAGTGCTCTCTGGGACAGTGAGTTCCCTGTTAACCCCAGTGCTCTCTGGGACAGTGAGTTCCCTGTTAACCCCAGTGCACTCTGGGACAGTGAGTTCCCTGTTAACCCCAGTGCTCTCTGTGCTAACAGCTGAATGAGCTGGTGCAGGTGGAGACGTACCTGCGCAGTGAGGGGGTTCTGGTGCGCTACTGGTACCCCATCGAGATGCTGGAGCGCCCCCCGGCTGGCTCCCGCAGAACTGCAGCCAACGGCCTGGTGTCCCTGGACAGCAGCAACATCCAGATACACAGGTAACACGCACACGTACACCTGTACTCACAGGTAACACACACACACCTGTACTGGCCCTGTAGCAGACTGTGCTGTTACCTGTTGGGGTCGCTGCTCTCCCCCTGACCCTCTGCTCTGTTTCAGGGAGCTGCTTCGGTGTGAGGGGGCGCTGGCCCGTCTGTACTGCCGCATGGCCCTGCTCAACATCTTCGCCCCAAAAAGCCCCCACACCTTCACCCGCCTCTTCCACATCCCCGCCATCCGGGACATAACCCTGGAGCACCTGCAGCTGCTGTCCAATCAGCTGCTGGCCCCTCCCCTGCCAGGTGACCCCCCCACGTTCTGAATGGGGTTTTATGGGCGGGGCCTGTGAGGGAGTGGGTGGGGCTAAAGAAGACTGGGGACAATGTTACGCTAACAGTGTCGGAATAGTTCTCAGAAAAGACGGATCGACCTCCAGTGCGGTGGCTCTGTCTGTGGTCTGAGTGCAGTTCCCCTCTCTGTCCTGCAGATGGCACCATCAGCTCCAGCTCCATCCTGCTGGCCCAGTCGCTGCTGAATAACCTGCAGGGGCAGAGCTGCTCGCCCACGGACCTGTTCTACCAGGGCAACGCCCAGCCCATCCGCGAGTGGCTGACTGTGGCCATTACCCGCGCCCTCCACCAGGGGGAGGAGAGCCTGCTGGAGCTCACCAAGCAGATCTGCTCCTTCCTGCAGGTATGTTACACTACACTACACTACATTACATTACATTACATTACACTACACTACACTACAATACATTACACTGCATTACAGTGCACTGCTCATTATACTGCAGAGCTCTGTTTGTGCTGATGTCAGAGGCAGAGAGCTCTGTGATGTCACAGATGGAGAGCTCTGTTTGTGCTACACAGACAGAGAGCTGTGTTGTGCTGATGTCACAGGCAGAGCGCTCTGTGATGTCACAGGCAGAGCGCTCTGTGATGTCACAGGCAGAGAGCTCTGTTTGTGCTGATGTCAGAGGCAGAGAGCTCTGTGATGTCACAGATGGAGAGCTCTGTTTGTGCTACACAGACAGAGAGATGTGTTGTGCTGATGTCACAGGCAGAGCGCTCTGTGATGTCACAGGCAGAGAGCTCTGTGATGTCACAGGTAGAGAGCTCTGTTTGTGCTGATGTCACAGGCAGAGAGCTCTGTGATGTCACAGGCAGAGAGCTCTGTTTGTGCTGATGTCACAGGCAGAGAGCTCTGTGATGTCACAGGCAGAGAGCTCTGTTTGTGCTGATGTCACAGGCAGAGAGCTCTGTGATGTCACAGGCAGAGAGCTCTGTTTGTGCTGATGTCACAGGCAGAGAGCTCTGTGATGTCACAGGCAGAGAGCTCTGTTTGTGCTGATGTCATTTTGCTCTTACAGAACGCTCCGGAGCAGTTCACGTCGGAGGAGTTCCCCGTCTCGGAGTCAAAGGTCAGCATGGACGTCAACTTCCCCGGCGCCGCCTTCGTGATCGTCTCCTGCAAGGAGAGCCAGCTGGGCTGCCGCAAGGAGTGAGTCTACTCTGGCCCCGCTATCCACGCTAACACGGCTATCCACGCTAGCACAGCTAGCACAGTTAACACCGCTAACACAGATCATGCTAGCAAAGCCCTGCTGACCTCAGTAACAAAGCCTTACTGACCATGCTGGCAATGCTTTGCTAACCACGCTAATACAGCTAACATAGATTATGCTAGCAAAGCCCTGCTGACCATCCTAACAAAGCCTTATTAATCATGCTAGCAAGGCTACGCTGTCCATGCTAACAAAGCCTTACCGATCATGCTAGCAGGGCCCCACTAATCATGCTAACAAAGCTCTGCGTCCTGTTCTGTTCCCCCCTTCTCTCCAGTTCGTCCCTGTACAAGGCCCCCTGGGCGCGGGTCATGGTGTACGGCCTGGGGCACAAGGTTCGACGGAACGGGCAGCTCAACCTGATGGAGGCGGTGTGCTACCCGCTGGACGCCTCCCCCTCCAACACCGGCCTCACGCCCCCCCCCACCACCAACCAGTACCCCTCCATCATCATCCCCACCGACCGGGTGCACATAAAACTGGGTACGTCTGTCCTGCGCGGTCCCGCCTGAACCAGGGTACCTGCTCCGCTTGGGGTCTGTGTGGCGCACTTTATGAAGTCACTTCGGGGGAATTAAACTCAGTTTGAGGATATTTCTCTCCTTGCCTGACAGGCAGTTAATTCTGCAGCCTCGTTAAAACTGAAGGAATTTCAGCCTGTTCAGAAGAGCCCAATTATTATTCCTTTATGCCTATCCCACATAGCTTTAATTACCTCCTATTTCTCTGGTACAAGCCCCAAGAGTGTAATTTGCTGGGAAAAAATGTAGGAGATGTTGCCAATGTGAATTTCGTTCTGCTATTCATGGCCAAATTCATTCTGAAGGTTAAAGTTTCAAAGTTATTTAAGTGTGTAACTAAGTTTGGGTTCTGTTTGTCAAGTGTGCGGTTTCCGTCTGCGGTCCACAGGTGTGTCTCCCCCTCCTGGAGCGGTGGTGGTACTGCACTCCCTGCCGCTGGAGTTCCCGCTGGCCATGGCGTTCGCTGAGCAGCTGCTCACGTGGAAGCTAGGGGGCGACGGCGAGCGGTCGGAGGAGGAGCTGGACACCGTGCCCTCCTCCGTGCTCCTCCAGGTGGTGGAGCTGCTCGGTGAGTCGCCTCTCTGCGATCTGATTGGTCCCAAGGTTTACTCAGTGTGAGCTTATTGGTCAGTGGTTGTATCGCTGCCTCCAGTTGGAACAGCACCTAATGGAGAGGATTAATCATCAGGAGAAGTAACTGATTAACTGATTAAGGGAGTTTTATACCTCTGCTGTCTCCATTAATTGCCGTTCTCTCTCTGTCCCCCCTCTCTCTGTCTCCCTACCCCCCCCACTCCCCTCCCCCCCTCTCTCGGTCCGCAGGTGGTCTGCTCTGGACCACAGACCTGGCCCCCTGCATTAAGGAGCTGACCTTCCACCTGCTGGCCGAGCTGTTCCGTAAGATCCACCACCTGGAGCAGCGGCGGAGCCCGGCCTGCCTGAGCAGCTCCATCGCGCTGCTGCTCAACCCCTGCCTGGCCGTGCTCATGGCCCTGCAGACCGAGGTGCGCAAGCTGTACGACCGCGAGACGCAGGGCTGGGCGGCGGCCGCGGGGGGCGGGGCCTCGGCGGGGGGAGGGGGCGGGGCCCTGGCCCTGGGGGCGGAGCAGAGCCGCTTCTCCACCTACTTCCACGCGCTGATGGAGGTGTGCCTGGCGGTGGCGGAGGTGACGCTGCCGCTGAACGTGAGCGGGGTGGCGGTGGGGGCGCTCTCCTCCAGCAGCGCCCCCAACCTCAGCGACTCTTCCTCCTCCTCCTCCTCCTCGCCGGGCCAGACGCCGCAGAGCCCCAGCCTGCTGTCCAAGCGCAAGAAGGTGAAGATGAAGAGGGAGCGGGCGGCGGCGGCGGTGGCGGCGGTGGCCTCGGGCAAGCGCGGCTCCGGGGGCGGGGCCAGGCTGTCGGAGAGCGACGGCGCCCTTCTCAACATGGCCGCCGGGAAGCCCGAGGACATGCTGTGGTTCCACCGCGGCCTGACGCTGCTCATGATCCTCCGTCACCTGGCAACCAAGGACCCGCAGGGGCTGGGCGTGACCAGCGACGCGGTGACGGACGCGTGCCAGGCGCTGGTGGGCCCCACGGCGCACGGCCGGCTGCTGGTGCTGTCGGGCATCCCCACGCACCTGGAGGAGGCCGCGGTGCGCAGCGCCATCCGCAGGGCCTGCAACGCCCACGGCGGACTCTTCAGGGACGAGGTCTTCATCCCGCTGCAGGAGGAGGACCCCAAGAAGGCCAAGGGCGGGGCCGCCCCGCCCCCGGACCCTGGCAAGCCCGCCCCCGAGCCGGACCGGGCCTTCCCGCCCGGCGGGGGCGGGGGCAACGAGAGCCCAGACAGCTCCAGCAGCGTCACCCCGGCGATGAGCGTGAGCGCCTCGGCCTCCACCAGCCAGACCTCCATCTGCAGCTCCTCCCAGGGCGTGTCCCGCACCGCCAGCGAGCTCTCCGTCGACCAGGAGCTGCTGCTGGCCCCGCCCCCCGCCAACGCCGCCGCCGCCGTGGCTCCTCCCGCCCAGCAGGGGGCGCTGGACCCACACACCGTGTCCAGCCAGGAGAGCCTGGACTTCTCCCTCTGCAGCACGGGCAGCTTGGGGAGCCTGGGCAGTTTGGGGGAGCCCCTGGACAGCGCAGAGACGTCCGACGGCGGATCCATGTACACCGTCACCTCGCTGGACCACAACGCCGTCGTGACGCGGCCAATCAAAGGCTACGCTGTCATCGAGGTGGGTCACATGGTCTATTACAGGGACGAGGTTTTCCTGATGGAGTCACATTTTGAGGTTAACTTAGTCTAGTGCTGCGCATTAATCTTTACTTTTAGAGTAACTGTTTACACATCTTTGACAGCGATGTGTTTATGGGGTTGTCTTTTTTATGTTTCATGCTTGATCTTTGATTTCAGGCCTTTCCAAGCAGCATAGTACACTCTGTTTTGGCCACTAATTGATTTGGGAGCACGTTTGTGGCCGTCCAGGCTCCAGACGTGTCTGGGGGGGGTTGCTGTTTGGCGTTATTGCTGAGTACCCTCCCTGCTATCAGCGCTCAGTGGGCAAAGGCTCTCCATCTGTATGTTTATGACACCCGAGTTCTCTGAAATCACATTCCTCACATTGACCTCCTTATTTACTGCTCTGTGAACTCTGACCTCTGCAGGAAGCGCCTGCTTATCGGCCTGCCGTTATGTAACTGTGTCTCTCTGTTGTACTAACGAGGGAAGCAGGATTGCTGGACAGGACACTTTGAAACTTTCGAAATCTCAGAAAGTGAGGAGAAAAGCAAAAGCAAGTTTGACAAGGTCGTTCGCAAGGTCATAACGTCCGCTTGGCTCGGCGAGCTTACGGTTGGAGCTCGGAGTGCGTGCAATGCCACAGTGATGACTGACTGAGGAATTCAGTGCCTTCTGTTTAAATGGAGCGCACTGATTGGCTCTCGGGATGTGACGGATTTGTTGATTGGCTGTCGCCTTCCCCGTCGCACAGGTGCGAGCTCGGGCGAAGGTGGAGAAGATCCGCGCCAGCCTCTTCAACAGCAGCGACCTGATTGGCTTGTCCAGCCTGGAAGGGGAGGAGGAGCTGATGGAGATGACCAATGAGGAGATCCTGACGGCCTCCAGCGTGAACCAGAGCCTGTTCGACACGCAGGGAAGCTCCGCCCTGGAGGATTACTTCACCGAGAAGTCCATCCGAGGTGGGCCTGCGCCGTGTTCTTAAAACGCAGACGTTAAATTAAACGTGTGGATCCCCACCGTTCCCTTAGACCTGCTTTAGCAGACGGGCGTTAGCCTGGTACCTCAGGAAAGGAACTGCCTCAGGTACCAGGCTAGCCCACAGGTCTCAAACTCCAGTCCTGGAGGGCCGCAGTGTCTGCTGGTTTTTGGGGTGTTCTCGGCACCAGTGGTTCATTTAAGTCACTGATTGGCTGACGGATCCACACTCCTTGTTCTCAAGGCCTTAATTGGCAGCTGATTGAAAGGAAACCATAGAAACCCACAGACACTGCGGCCCCCTGGGATTCAGTTTGACCCCCCCGGGTCAGGCTGTGTGCTGATTGGCCTGGGCTCGCTCAGGCGAGCGGTCCTCCGGGGTGGGGTGAGGGGGGGTCCTGTCTGGAAGGAGCTGTTTTTCGGGGCCCTAACCCCCCGCCCGTGTGCGTCTCAGGGGACAAGCTGGTGCCCGGTGCGCGGGACGTCCTGACGGACATCTTCAAAAGCTGCGTCCACTCGGAGCAGATGCTCAGCCTCACCCCCGCCAAACCCATCAAGGTGTCGGACATCTACCTGAGCAAGGAGCAGATCAACGCCCAGACGCCTGGAAACCTGCTGCACGTCTTCTTCACTAACGTGCGCCCGCCCAAGAAGCTTCTGGAAGACCAGCTGACCCAGGTAGGCGCGCTCAGGAGGCACGGACAGTGGAGGGAGAAATTCAGTTCAGTCAGGTCAGGAAATGAGTGAATGACTCATTCCAGTCCTAATTCAGGAACATCTGATGAACTGAAACACAGTGCTCTATGTGGATAGTTTGAGATTTGTCTGTATTCACAGTATGTCTGGTGATTGTCACAGACAGACAGACAGACAGACAGGCAGGCAGACACTCACATGCGCATACACACACACACACACACACACCCCTATCTCGGCGGTTGGTTCTGTGCTCAGGTGTGATTGTTGTGCCCGCAGATCCTGAGGAAGTACGGCGCTCCCAAACCCAGTAAGAGCAAGTACAGCAAGGCGGGGAAGGAGCAGCACCAGGGCAAGGTGGTGAGCACCAAGCGACCAATCACAAAGCCCCCTGCCAAGGAGAAGTCTGTGCTCAACAGCGTCCGGTGAGTGTTTGGTGACCCCAGTTCATTCTGATCAGAGTGTCTAATGCACACACCTGCTGGACCCTTTATTACCCAGAATACTGGCGTTTTCTGTGGTTCATTACTCATAATTTGCTAGTTGAAATCCACGTGTCATAATTAGAGTGCCACTCTGGTGGGAGGCAGAATCAGCCTCACACCCTAAAGCGAGGCTATAATTCTCTGTTTCATGTGACTGAAATGGTCATTTTCCTAAAATGCTTGCTACATTAAGAATTTGGAGGAAGGTGTCATTAGCATTTCTAAAAAGGAGAAAGGATCTGAAATAGGGACACTTTTTAAAGACTGAGCTGCAATGGTTCACTGTCTCTTCCTATCCCAGTGTGGTGGTGCGCTGTTTTCTGAAGCTGTTTGCTGAAGCTGTTTCTGAAGCTGTTTGCTGAAGCTGTTTTCTGAAGCTGCTTGCTGAAGCTGTTTGCTGAAGCTGTTTGCTGAAACTGTTTGCTGAAGCTGTTTTCTGACGCTGTTTTCTGACGCTGTTTTCTGAAGCTGTTTGCTGTTTTCTGAAGCTGTTTTCTGAAGCTGTTTGCTGTTTTCTGAAGCTGTTTTCTGAAGCTGTTTGCTGAAGCTGTTTTCTGAAGCTGTTTGCTGACGCTGTTTGCTGAAGCTGTTTGCTGAAGCTGTTTTCTGAAGCTCTGTCCCTCTGTTGCCCTCAGGACGGCTCTGAGCGAGAAGAAGCCGGTCCTGAAGCCCAAGTCCCCTGAGAAGGCCCGACCGGACGAGAAGGACACGGAGAAGTCTCCCGCCAAGAAGCAGGAAGGTAGCGCTGCGCCGCCCCTCCCCTCACTCAACTGCCATTTAGCCCAGCCCCGCCCATGTATGACGTCATCAGCACGTTCTCCCCATCTCATCAGAGTGATGCAGCGATGTCGTTAAAGTGTTGCCCTGTGGTTGTGGGACAGATTTGGGCGATGCACAGCGCCTCCCCCCCCACCTCCACATGGTTTCATGTGACCCTGTTTCCCTCCCTCTCACCCCCCCCCCTCCAGTTCCCGAGGAGAAGTACCTCACCCTGGAGGGCTTCCACAAATTCACGGTGGACCGAGCCAAGCAGGACATCCGGAGTGTGTGGAGGGCTATTCTCGCCTGCGGCTACGACCTGCACTTTGAAAGGTCAGCCGTGGTGCGCCTTTCACTTCCGGGGTCAAAGGACGCGTGGCAGCGATGTCACCGGCGTTTTGTGTGTTTACACAGAAAGTAGCGCAGCACTAAACACTGCTGTGGTTATTCTGGGCAAATGGGAAAGGAGGCTGCCTTCCCTGTGGCTGCTCTCTGGGGTTTTATACACAGTTACGTTATTCTAAGGAAAGCAGCTTGTTAAAATATGGACTGTGTGGGGACAGTAGGGCTGTGTGTTATCTGCTGATGCATTGGCCCACAGTTTGTGACAGCGCCCCCTGCTGGTGTATGAGTGTGCTGTTGGCCGTGTAGAGTGAAGCTCGTGTCCCTCCCCAGGTGTACCTGCATAGACACGCGCCACGCCCAGAAGGCCTGCAGGAAGTGGAGTTTGGAGATGGACGTGGCGCTGGTGCAGTACATTAACCGCCTGTGCCGGCACCTGGCCATCACCCCCGCCCGCCTGCACCCCCACGAGGTCTACCTGGACCCCGCCGACGCCGCCGACCCCCGTGTGGCCTGCCTGCTCAGTACGGCTACCTGCCGCCTCAACTTACCTGCCAACCATGTGCACGTGTCACTGTTTAAATCGGATAAATGCCTGTACTGTATTGTCTCACCTGCGCAGGTGTGTGCGTGTGTACTGACGCAGGCTCCTGTCTCACTGCGCAGGTGTGCCTGTGGAGAGTCTGCGTCTGCGCTTTGCGCTGCTGCAGTCTCTGAACAGCATGCTGGAGAGCTTCTTCCTGCCGCTGGTGGAGCTGCGCCAGACGGCCACCTACCAGAACAGCATCGCCGCCCTGCTGCGGGAGGCCAAAGGTCAGGGGTCGCCGCGGCGTCGGGGCGCGGGTATCCCGCTGCTGTGCGCGTCTCGTTTCGCTCTTGGGCATCGGGCGTAACTAGCGGGAGAGGAGAACGCGCGTACGGGCCGAAGGTCATACCTGAGGTCACTACGCAGCGCTCCTGGGCTGTGTGCTCCTGGGCTGTGTGCTCCTGGGCTGTGTGCTCCTGGGCTGTGCGCTCCTGGGCTGTGCGCTCCTGGGCTGTGTGCTCCTGGGCTGTGCGCTCCTGGGCTGTGCGCTCCTGGGCTGTGCGCTCCTGGGCTGTGTGCTCCTGGGCTGTGTGCTCCTGGGCTGTGCGCTCCTGGGCTGTGTGCTCCCTCTCAGACCGGCCAGAGGAGTCCCACAGCCGTGCTAAAGTCTTATTTTAATAGCCTGCTGTTTTGGCTGGACTTGCTCAGTCACAGAAAAGACAGTAATGTGGGGTTGAAGGCTACACTGTGGAACATTCTAGAACATGAGAGACGTGGTTAGTCCTCCAGCCAAACACCCGCTGACCCCTCCCCTCCCTTGCAGGCCTGGTGTTCTATGACACCAAGGTGACCGTGATGAACCGCGTCCTGAACGCCACGGTCCAGCGCACGGCCGACCACGCCGCCCCCGAAATCACGCTGGACCCCCTGGAGATCGTGGGAGGTGAGTGACCAAAAAAGAGAACTCTCAAACTCCAGTCCTAGAGGGGGCGCTGTGTGTGCAGGTTTGACTCCAGTCCAGCAGGGGGCGCTGTTTAACTCCAGCCCTGGCTCTGTCCGTAGGGGAGATCCGCTCTTCGGAGAACACGTATTTCTGCCAGGCGGCGCGGCAGCTCTCCTGCGTTCCCTCCTCTCAGCTCTGCGTCAAACTGGCCAGCGGCGGCGACCCCACCTACGCCTTCAACATCCGCTTCACCGGGGAGGAGGTGCACGGCACCAGTGAGTTACCGGGCCATCATCGTGGAAACCCACCAGTCAGATAATCAGCCAGTCTGATAATCAACCAATCGGTTTATCAGCCAGTCTGATAATCAACCAATCGGTTTATCAGCCAGTCAGATAATCAGCCAGTCAGATAATCAACCAATCAGTTTATCAGCCAGTCAGATAATCAACCAATCGGTTTATCAGCCAGTCAGATAATCAACCAATCGGTTTATCAGCCAGTCCGATAATCAACTAATCGGTTTATCAGCCAGTCCAATAATCAACCAATCAGTTTATCAGCCAGTCAGATAATCAACCAATCGGTTAATCAGCCAGTCAGATAATTAGCCACTCAGTTATTCAGATAATCAGCAGTTGAAATGAATGTAAATACCCGCCTGTTTTGAGTGGCAGCCCAGCTGCGTCTGTCTGTCTGTCTGTCTGCAGGTGGGTCCTTTCGGCACTTCCTGTGGCAGGTGTGCAAAGAGCTCCAGAGCTCCGCCCTCTCCCTCCTGCTGCCCTGCCCCAGCGCAGCCGCCAACCGCAACAAGGTAGGGACAGTCAGTCAGTCAGTTAATCAGTCAGTTATTTAATCAGTCAGTTAGTCAGTCAGTCAGTCAGTCAATCAGTCAGTTAGTTAATCAGTCAGTCAGTCAGTTAGTGTCAATCAATCAATGAGTCAATGAATTAGTCAGTCAATCAGTCTGTAAATCTGTCAGTCAGTCAGTCAGTCAATCGGTCAATCAGTCACTCAGCCAGTCAGTTAGTCAGTCAGTCAGATGGTCAGTCAGTGATTGCCGTGGTGTGCGTTTCAGGGGAAGTACATCCTGACGCCGTGCCCGATCACCTACGCTGAGGAGCAGCTGCTGCACTTCCTGGGGCAGCTGCTGGGCATCGCCGTGCGGGCGGACGTGCCCCTCCCCCTGGACCTGCTCGGGTCCTTCTGGAAGGGCCTGGTGGGCGAGCCCCTGGACCCCGACGCCGACCTGCAGGAGGCCGACCTGCTCACCTACAACTACGTCAAGAAGTTTGAGAGCGTAAGAGCGGGACGGAGGGAGGCGGGCGGGGGGGGTTGGTGTTGTGATGTCATAGCAGTGATGTCACGGTGACGTCACGCTCACGTTGACGGGATTGACCTCTCCCGCCAGGTGAGCGAGGAGGCGGAGCTTGAGGCGCTGTGTGCAGAGATCTCCTCCCAGCACCACACGGGCGAGAGCCCTGATTCGCCGAGCCGGCCCTGCTGCACCTTCACCTACGTCGCCATGACGGGCGAGGAGGTGGAGCTCTGCACGGGGGGGCGGAACATCAGCGTCACGTAAGAAACAAGATGTGTGTGTGTGTGTATGTGTGTGTGTGTGTGTGTGTAATGTGTGTGTGTGTGTGTGTGTGTGTGTGTGTGTGTAATGTGTGTGTAATGTGTGTGTGTGTGTGATAATGTGTGTGTGTGTGTGTGTGTGTGTGTGTAATGTGTGTGTGTGTGTGTGTGTGTGTGTAATGTGTGTATGTGTGTGTGTGTAATGTGTGTGTGTGTGTGTAATGTGTGTGTGTGAATGTGTGTGTGTGTGTGTGTGTGTGTGCTCCCTGTAGCTGGGAGAATAAGGACATGTACGCGTGTGTGTAATGTGTGTGTGTGTGTGTGTGTGTGTGTGTGTGTGTGTGTATAACGTGTGTGTGTGTGTGTGTGCTCCCTGCAGCTGGGAGAATAAGGACATGTACGCGCGCGCGGTGCGCGCTCTGAGGCTGCGGGAGCTGGAGAACTCGGAGTGTATGACGGCGGTGCGGGCGGGACTCGCCTCCATCATCCCTCTGCAGCTGCTCACCATGCTCAGCCCCCTGGAGGTGGAGCTGCGCACCTGCGGCCTGCCCTACATCAACCTGGAGTTCCTCAAGGTACCCAAAACCACCTCCCCGAACTGCTGTCCCCAGAATACACCTCACCGTCTTACTCCTGTCCCCACAATACACCTCACCATCCTACTCCTGTCCCCACAATACACCTAACTGTCTTACTTCTGTCCTCACAATACACCTCACCATCTTACTCCTGTCCCCACAATACACCTAACTGTCTTACTCCTGTCCCCACAATACACCTAACTGTCTTACTCCTGTCCCCACAATACACCTAACTGTCTTACTTCTGTCCTCACAATACACCTAACTGTCTTACTTCTGTCCTCACAATACACCTAACTGTTTTACTCCTGTCCCCACCATACACCTAACTGTCTTACTTCTGTCCCCACAATACACCTCACCGTCTTACTCCTGTCCCCACAATACACCTAATTGTCTTACTTCTGTCCTCACAATACACCTAACTGTCTTACATCAACCTGGCGTTCCTCAAGGTGATTAGGCATCCAGGGCCTGCAGAATGAAGCAGTCCGTCGGTGCTTGTGTGGTGGGAGTGGGTGACTGTGTAGGAAGCGCCGTGGTGACGGGTGTCTCTCCCCCCCCCCCCCCCAGGCTCACACCATGTACCAGGTGGGCCTGATGGAGACGGACCAGCACATCGAGTTCTTCTGGGGCGCCCTGGAGATGTTCACTCAGGAGGAGCTCTGCAAGTTCATCAAGTTCGCCTGCAACCAGGAGCGCATCCCCTTCACCTGTCCCTGCAAGGACGGGGGACCCGACACCGCCCACGTGCCCCCCTACCCCATGAAGATCGCCCCTCCCGACGGGGCAGCAGGTATGGGGGGGGGAGCGGGGCTGTTTATTCACGGCAGACCCGGTAAACGCTGACTCCGCTGTCCTGTCACGCACTCACCGTGTCAGAGATTAGATTACGTTTGCGCTTCCACGGCTGGGAGGCACGTTGCTCACAGTTTACAGCAGGTTACGTTGCTCAAGGGTTCCAATGACACTATCTCACCTGGGAATCAAACCCGCAACCTCAAATCATATCAGTTGTCATTGTGACTATACAAATAAAACTTTATAGCGTCACAGAGAAAAACCAGGCAGAGAAACTTCCAAATAGCAGGCACATTACCTAAAAAAGCTCCCAGTGGGGAGAAAATCCCTCAAACAGGTGGGAAGGAGTCTCGGGAGGACCCCGGCTATAGAGGGGGAGCCCCTCCTCCTCCACTGGACGGCCTGGAGTAAAGGAGCGGTAAAGTAGGGTGTAAGAGAAACGTAATGAGGGATCTATCACAGCACATTACTGTAACTACCTCAGTCGTGTTACAGGACGCGGCTGGCCTGGCCTGACGCTGATGTTGGCCGTATGACCGTGGCTGGCCTGGCCTGACGCTGGTGTTGGCGGTATGACCGCGGCTGGCCTGGCCTGACGCTCATGTTGGCGGTATGACCGCGGCTGGCCTGACGCTCATGTTGGCGGTATGACCTGACGCTGGTGTTGGCGGTATGACCTGATGCTGATGTTGGCGGTTTGTCTCCGCAGGCTCCCCGGACTCGCGGTACATCCGCGTGGAGACCTGCATGTTCATGGTGAAGCTCCCGCAGTACTCCTCCCTGGACGTGATGCAGGAGAAGCTCCGCTACGCCATCCACTACCGAGAGGACCCGCTCAGCGGCTGACCCCCCCGCCCTGTCTGCCCCGCCCCCTGCCCCGCCCAGTACCCCACCCCTCACCCTCTCCGGGGGCGGAGCTCTCCCCCCTCCAGGACTCCTCCCCCTCCTGTTGGAGTTTGTGGCCACTCCAGGTTTTTTTTTTTTTTTTTTTTTTTGTTTTTTTTAATGATAATTTTTCCAGAGAGGATCCGGACTATCATTTCCAAAATGGGGATTTAGACTATAATTTTTTACATTTCTGCTTATGTTCCTGTTCCTTTATCTTCGTCTCTGGTCATGTGACGTTGTCTGGGAACAGTGTAGCCATTAGAAATGCATAACTTTTTTATTTTTTATTATTATTTTTTTATTTTTATGCGTGTGGCCGAAGATCACATCTCCCTGCCTCCCTCCTTACGGGGAGCACACAGCTGTGCCTGAGTTTCAGACGCCTTCAGCTTTTAGGGGGGGTATGGGGGGGGGCTTTCAGACAGGGGGGTGGATTGGGGGAGGGGGCGGGTCCTTGTGTTTGTATTACTACAATAGCCGAAAACCAATGCAGAACGCAATGCCAAATGCCGCACAGAGGTCAAAGGTGACAGTTACCATGGAAACCAGGCCAGCGAGGGACTCCTCTCTCACTTTATTTAATATTTATTTCGTTATCATTTCTCTCTTTTTTGGGGGGGTGTGGTTTTGAAAATTTCAGGAATGGGGGGTCCTGTTCCATTACTGGTCAGTTGTGTGGTAAAAGGGACATTAAAAACACCGACTGCTTCCTGCTCTGTTCCCTGCACTCCGGTGCTGGACTAGCATGTGGAGGAAAGACTGTGCAGGACACTGTATAGCAATGCCTACGAAGCTTGATCGTCAGAGGAGAAAAAAAACTAATCTGCCTATTTAACAAGGGTGCACATATTGTATTCAGATCTGTAAAGAGGATGTATAAATAGTGTAAAGAGCAGTAATGGTGATCTATGGGAAGAGGATGTCCCTGGGGGTCTGTGTGGTGGGCGGTGGTTCGCCGTTGGTGCAGCCGGGGCTGGCTGGGGTTGACACGGTGTGGCGGGGGCGGGGGCTGGCTGTCAGTTTGGGGGGAGGGGGGGATCGCATACGAGAGGGCAAGGCGATCCTGTCTTTCTGATAAGCTGCCACACTCCCCCAAAACCCAACCCCTGCGTGTGCCACTGCTTGAATGCACATTGACTATTTTCTTTTTTGTAGTTGTTTTCGATTTTTTTGTGGGGTTTTTTTGTGGGGTTTTTTTGGGGTGGGTGAGGGGTGCCGCCCGGTTGCACACGGTGCTCTACCGCTCTCCAGACACGGCAGAGACCCGCGACGGGGGGAAGGTTCTGCCTTTTCTGCGGACTGAACGCCGGAATCCAGACTTCCTTCTTCCGTTGCCCGTAACCAAAACGTTTTAGCTGTGTAAAGAAACATGTACTTTACAGGAAACTGAAATGTAAATAGAGTTCTGCGTTTGATTTGGGAGCAGCCTTTTTAAAATGCTGTTTCCCCACACTTAGGAATTTATGTTCTCTTCTTCCAGAAAGAACTATATCATAACAACTTGGATATTCTGCATTGGATTTCCAGTTTGTTTTAGTTTTTTTTTGTTTGTTTTTTTTTTTTTCATTTTGAAATTACAAGTAATATATCACTTAAATATTGTAACTCAGATGGATTCTATGTTCATTCTTATATTCATGGTGAAACCTGTTTTGTTGTAAAGTATACAGAGGTGTCTGCTAGGTCCCGCCTTCTGGAGGAGAGCTGTTTGAGATTGACAGGAGTTGGTTTGTTTGCCAATTAATTATTATTATTATTATTTTTGTAGTTCTTTTAAAGGTGACGATAGCTGTGACGGTGAACCGCTGCTTACGACGCTGCTCTCTCTCAGGAGGGAAACTGGGGGCTAAAGGACATATCTACACACCGGTGTTACTATAAGAACGTGTGCTGTACATTTACTTGATATTTATTACAATTATTTATGGTTGCATTAACTTAACTTTTACTGTGTGCCCTCGACACATTCGAACCTGAAACGTGTCCTGATGAATGAGTTCTGCAGAGGAGGAGAAACAAGTTCAAGATTTCTGTGTCACAATAATAAACTTGTCTTGATGTAAGCGCTCCTTTTTTCTGTTGATTTTTTGGGGTTGTGTGTTTGTGTGTGTGTGTCTGGTTTATAGTGTGCACTGGGGACTCTGCACGGTATGTGTGTTTGTCTCTGTTTCAAGTCTCTGGTTCATAGTGTGTTTGGGAGATGTTTGGTACACAGGGTTTATGCTTGGCTGTGTTTGGGAGATGTTTGGTACACATGGTTTATACTTGGCTGTGTTTGGGAGATGTTCGGTACTCATGGTTTATACTTGGCTCTGTTTGGGACAGGTTGCATGTGGAGGACTGAAGTTTCCCATCAGGCCCCACGGGGCATGTGATAGTGGGCGGGGCTTTAAGGGGAGGACAGGTGTCCTGCCGTGGTGTATGATTCACAGCTGCAGCCACCCCCCCCCCCCCATTTCAGCAGCCCCTGACCAGCTGACTGTCTTATGTAAGGGGATCATTACATCAGCATGTCCTGGTCCGGACACCCTCAGACGTCTGTGGGGCAGGTGGCAAGCCAAATCTAGCTGGCTAACCCCCCCCCCCCCTCCCCGTTTGACCCCAGCCCAACCCGTCCCCAGCTCCAGCGGCTCAATATTGTCCCTCTTTCATGTTAGATATGTAAGCTGGGTCTGCGTCACCGCTGGCAATGCAGGGAATGTTCCCGCGAGGAAACTGGTGGGGGGGGAGGCTATGTGGGGGCTGCTGGGGGGTGTGGTGGTGTTGGCGGGGTGTGTGGGGGGCTGCTGGGGGTGTGGTGGTGCTGGCGGGGGTGTGGTGGGGGCTGCTGGGGGTGTGGTGGTGCTGGCGGGGGTGTGGTGGGGGGCTATGTGGGGGGCAGCTGGGGGGTGTGGTGGTGTTGGCGGGGGTGTGTGGGGGGCTGCTGGGGGTGTGGTGGTGTTGGCGGGGGTGTGTGGGGGCTGCTGGGGGGTGTGGTGGTGCTGGCGGGGGTGTGGTGGGGGGCTGCTGGGGGGTGTGGTGGTGCTGGCGGGGGTGTGGTGGGGGGCTATGTGGGGGGCTGCTGGGGGGTGTGGTGGTGCTGGCGGGGGTGTGTGGGGGGCTGCTGGGGGGTGTGGTGGTGCTGGCGGGGGTGTGTGGGGGGTGTGGTGGGGGGGGGCTATGTGGGGGGCAGCTGGGGGGTGTGGTGGGAGGTGGGGGGGTGGGCTCATTGCGTAACATGAGTGTGCTTAAATGCAGCCGATTACTGCCGGGCCTTGGAGGGGCCCCTCTGACAGCTCCTCTCCCTTTACGACCTCCCCGGCCAATCGGGCGGCAGCGTGGAGTTACGGCCTCAGGTCTGGGCCAATGGGGCGGGGGGCTGTAAAAAGCTCGGTGGATGGCGGTATTGACCCAGTGACAGAGCCTCCGTCTCCGATTAGATTAGCAAAGCCCCCTCCCTTACGTTTACAGCATCCCAGCAGTAGTCTCTCCTTCCATCTTTAAACCCCCCCCCCCCTCCTTAAATTTCCAGCTGTCCCTTTTCCCTGCTGGTTCATACGCGTGTAAAGTTGGCTGAGTTGCTGTTGGAGGCACTTCGTGTCCCAGCATCCTCTCTGCTTTTACCACCGCTGCGTTTGTTCCGCAGATAAAAGGAATCGCCGGTTACGTCAGAAGAATGTCGTGTCAGATAAGAGAACTTTCTCAAATATGTCGTCGCTCCAAACTTAGCTTGCCTTTTGGTATCTTCTGGACAGAGGTCACCTGTCGAGTTCCGCCTTTTTCTCGGCCATCTTGTTCTTAACCAATCAGAAGCACGCGCCGGCGTGTGTTGTTTTTCTTATCTGTGTGCTGAAGGATTTCTTATGTAAATATTTATAACGGCCTCCTCTCGGGTCCAGTGGAGAATCCCAGCATCTTTTATCGTGTTTTTTTGGGGGGTTTGTACCCTGTTAAGTGAACAGATCAGCATTTTTGATTTTGCCAACTCGTTTAGCGAATAGATTTCTCCTGTTGATTAATTAATGTGGGATATAAAAGGGTGCTTGTTGAGGTGTTTGGTATCTTCTTCCAGGATTAAGTCAACAAATGTACAGCCCTACAAACGTAAATGTCTGTGACTGAGTGAGTGACGAAGTTACACCATTGGTCGGCCGGTCCAGCCATGTACTTTTTTTGACCTGGTCTTGTTTTTTTGTTTTTGCCGGTTATCCAGTGCTTCTGTATCTGTGATCTCTGTTTTATGTTTCCAGTGTCCTTGTTTAGCATTAATTTTTGTAGACTTCTCCTTTGTAGAACCTTTGAACAAACTCGACTGTAAAGTGCAGCGGTGCCACCTTTTCTAGCTGGATGCAAACTGCTGCCAAGTTTTAATACCGCTGCCCTTATCTTCACACCTGTTTTCCATGTCACAATACTGGAAGAACCATTTCAGGTAATTTGTTTTTTTCAGCCTGAGAAATTATATTGAATGTTGAAACAGAAGGTACAACAGCTATACAGTATCTGATTTACTGTCTTTAAACTGCACTTCCAGTGGATGCTTAGTGTAAAATGAGTCAGCAAGCAATGGGTAAATGAAACACTACTTTTGTTTATAGGACGTTTATCTGAACACTTTCCTGATACATGGTCTGGCGTTCAGTGCCTTGTGCAATGATAGAATGTTTTGCTTTCAGAACATTCATCCATTCATCCAAGCAGGACACACAGTGTTCTCCAAAAAAAAAACCAACAATTTAATTTTTAAAAAAGATGTACAAAAGTGCTGAATCCAAATTCATACATTGCTACATTTCACACAAACACATGGCACGAGCAGACACGCAAATATTTATATTCATAAAACCGCAGGTTTCCAGGGAAACTAACCTATGACGCCACACAGTACCCGTGGAACTCTGCCACTACTGAAGAGTCTTTTGTAGTCCTAACCAGAGATACAGTTAAAGCTGTGGTCATAACTGTGTGGGTATCCACCTGCACAGGGATCACAGATGGTCTGTATGTCGGTTTCGAGAGACCAGGAACTGGATGTGAATCGGTCACAGTCTGGAATGATTTGACATGGGGGGGTTGGGCAGTGGGTGGGCGGGGGTTTGTTGCTCTCGATTCGGACATCCTTAGCATCTGGTTCCAGTTGGGGGGGGGGGGGTTTTGGCGTTGTTCAGCAGGACATTTCCAGCTGCACCTTCAGCTTGTGTAGCTGCGCCAGACTGATGTTGTTCCCCCCACAGACCACCACCACCACCGGGCCCAGGTCCCGCCCCAGCTTGCCCTCCTTCTGCAGCCGGCTCAGGACATTACTGTAAACGGCCGCTAGGGCGGCGCCACACGCAGGCTCCACCAGGATCTTCTCATCGTCTGCGGGAGCACAGCGAAAGGTCAGTGAGGTGGGTGTGTGCGTGCGTGCGTGGTATTAACACAAGTGTGTTTTAAAGCATTAACCAGTTTTAGGACAGCTTTTGGGACTATGGCGTGAGGGCACCACTACCCTGTCACTAGTGCTACTCTTCCACACTTCAGCCTCCAAATCAGGTTTCTGACCCTTTCCTCGCAATTACAGTGTACAGCGCAATCATCTACTAGACCCTCCAATCCAGAGTAACTAATCCAGGAAGTATGTTAAGCTGAGGTAAGCGAGACACAATCAGTGCTGGTTAGAACCAGAATAAGATGCAGGACCCAGCCACCGATAGGAGTTAAAGATGCTGACCGGCCCAAGTCCATATTCCAGTGATAAGGCCTTTATCTTTTTCCACTCTGAAACTTTCAGGGGCTCATAAGGATCAGACTTTTTCCCTTCTTTACAGTCACGTTCTCCTTTCTGTACTCAGTCGTCTGTATTTTCTGAGTGTATAATCCTGCATCACATGACATTACAGTCACTCAGATGCTCTTACCCAGAGTGACGTACAGTAGGGCATCTGAAGGAGTTCTTACATTTAAAGGCATTTCTAATGCGCATTTGACCCACGCCTCCATTATGAGGCATTATAAGGTGCTCGCAGGGAGCAGGACGCACCCATGAAGTGCTCCACGGCCATCACAGCCTCCTGGTCGGTCACCAGCTGGGAGAAGACGGCATGCTCCTGGGCGAGCTTCAGCGTCTGAGCGGCGACACAGTTCAGCCCCAGGGTGGTCGCAACGCTGGGGGGGGGGGGGGGGGGGGGGGGAGTAAGTTCTTTGAGTCAGAGGAAATGGCAAACAATTGTTCTCCAGAGTTCCCACTTCTGCACTAAAGGGGGGGTGGGCTGCAGGGACCAGGGCTGGGGTCCCCAGCAGACCCCATGGTTCCGTGGGACCAGGGCTGCAGACCCCTGCTTTATAGGGGTTCTCACGGTAGCGCATTAAATTTGGAAGGGAGCCCCATACCTGGTGATTTTGGGCAGCGTGACCAGCTCCCCTTTCTCCATGGCAGCATTCAGGCTGTGCGCCCCCACGGTCTCCATGGCGACGATGGGGACGTCCCCCCAGCCGGCGCGGCGAAGCCCCTCCACCACCCCGCACAGGAGGCCCCCGCCCCCCACAGACAGGACCACCGCCCCCGGCTTCACCTCCAGCTCCGCCTCCAACTCCCTCACCAGAGACGTATGACCCTCCCTGTACACACACAAAAAAACAGAAACCGAAAATGAGGTTGAGTCAGGACCATGGACAGCACAGCAGGGCACTGAAACGACACGTCACAGACCGCCCCTGCACCCCCCCCCCCCGTTATTTATATACGACCCAGTTGTTATGCAAACTGCTGACAATGCGCTTCTGTGGCGTGAGGGGAGCCGCTGGAGAGATGAGAGCGTTTGATTGGGTGGTTCTGGGCGAAGGCCACGGACCCGGCCCGTGGCACGGAGCCAGCCGCTCTCCAAACGAGCGAACGGCAATCAGCCGCTGGAGTCCTGCTTTCTATAGAGCGCCAAAACAATGCCGAGCGCTCGCCCTCCGGCACGGTTACGTAAAAGTCTCATTATGAACCATAACGGCGCTTGTGTGTGACACTGCACTTTCTGTGCCTGGTGAACGTGGTCTGGGCAGACGCTGTACAATAACTGACAGTAATAACTGACCGATGCGGAACACAGACAGTGATTGTCAGTAGCGCACATGGGTCAAATGCATTTCAAGTAATTTAACTCTTTAGATGCTGGGGGGAAGAAAAAAAAAAAAGAAACTTTCGACAATCCCTGAGGAAATAATGTAACAAAGTCCAGATTTACAATCGAACGAAAAGAGAATAATTTTGCTATGAATACTCATTTAAATAAATGTTTTCTTTAAAATTTTCAGGAACGATCTAGAAGTTTTTTTCTGGTATCTAGATGGGTTAAAGCATGCTCAAATAATTGTTCGTCCCAGGTATGAAAGCATACAGCATTGAAAATAACTTCCCTATAATTACTGTAATTTAAACAATTTAATCTAATTAAGGACCAAGTCAGTGGGTTCAGTGTGTGGGATAATCATGTGATCCAGCTCTGGTCACCATGGCAACGTACAGTCGCTGCCCCCCCATAACTCACCAGATGAGGGGGTTGTCGTAGGGGGAGATGAACACCCAGCCAGCGTTGTTGGCCACCAGCTGCTGACCGTATTCTATGCTCTCCTTCAGCTCCTGTAAAAAACACACAAATAAATACATACACGGCGCCATAGCAACGCAGCAGATTCAGCCAATGGGCTGTGAGCTGGCAGTGTGATGTAGCGGTCAGGAAACTGGGCTTGTGAACTGAAAGGGATGTGGGTTCCATTCCCAGCTGTCGTTGTACCCTTGAGTGAGGAACTTAAACTGGACTGCTTCAATAAAATACCCAGCTATACAAGTGGAGTGTGTAAAAATATAATCTGTGTAAGTCACTCTGGATGAAGGGGGGGGGGGGTCTGCTGTGTAGTGTCTGGATGGGGGTCTCCAATGTTTATTGCTCTCTGGATGGGGGGGGGTCTGCTAAATGGAGGAAGGTAATGAAAGCGGGGCTCACCTTTCCGTGCACCAGCACAGTGGCCCCCTCGTCCTTCAGCCTCTGCACGGTGAAACTCGGGGTCACCACGGGGACCACGATCGTGGCGGGCACCCCGAGGCGGCGGGCGGAGTAGGCGGCAGCCATGCCAGCATTGCCCCCTGCAGCAGGGCAAAGGGCACGGGGTGAGACGGGCACCGCGGCGGGTTCTCTGTTACAGCGCACTTGCATTTTAACCCCCCCCCCGAAATACTGATATTAGAGTTACACCCGCGTGGACTGACTGTTTCGTTTGTCTAGTGTTGTAACTGGTGTACACACCTCGCCGTGAACGCCGCTATAAAAATTAATCTGATTGGCCGACCGGTTGATTGACATGAAAAGCTTGGTGAGGTGGCAAGCTGTGAGTGGCTGGGCATTCACCTGAGCAGCAGACGAATCGTTCACAGCCTCGTTCAGCCCACTGAAATACAAAATGGGGGCCAGAGGGACCATGAGAGTCTTTCACAGAGTCAGTGCCCCCCCCCCATACACCCCCCTCTCCCACACACACACACACACACACACACACACACACACAGTCTCCATGCCAGCTCAGCAGGTCTCATTCAGCAATCTCCTCAGACTGGTCAGACTGGCCTGGACTGGTCCATACTGGAGCACGAAACCACTGTGCCCTTCACATCCCGACCTCCACCCACCCACAAAGCCGTCTGTCCCCAACCCCATCTCTCTTGAACTGCAGTCCACCCCAAACCCAAATCTATCCCAAACCCCAACCTATTCCAAATGTCAGACTATCCAAAAAGTCAGTCTATCCCAAGTGCCAGTTTCTCCCAAACCCTAATCTACCCCAAACCTCATCTCCTTACCGTCAGTCGAATCACTGTCATGTTCCTTCATCAGCAGTTTAGCAGTTGTACAATAATTTATTTCTTGTAAAGTGCTTTGAGTAGCCGTAGTAAAAACAGTAGCAGCAACAGCACTAGTGGTAACAGTAGTAGTATTACCAGCATTACTAGTAGTTGTAGATGTAGTAGCAGTAGTAGCAGCATTAGTGGTAGTACTAGTAAAAGCAGTAGTAGTAGCAGTAGTTGCAGCAGCAGTAATAGTACTAGTATTATCAGTAGTAGTAATGATATAAATAATGTTGATAGCAGCAGCATGAGTATTAATAATCTCAGGTCATACTCCTGCAGAGGCTGGTGGTTGCCCTGGAGACTCACCGTCTTGCAGAGGTGTCCGATGCCGCGTATCTTGAAGGAGCCGGTGGGCTGGGAGGAGTCCAGCTTCAGGTATATGGGGGTCCCCGCCAGGCGAGACAGGGGCAGGCTCTCCCTCAGAGGGGTGGGCAGGTGCAGGGGACCCTGGGAGTTCATGGCTGGACTGAGGGATGGTCGCACTGGAGAGAGAGAGCACTGAGCCGGTAAGCACTTCAAGCGGATAGAATAAAACGACACTACATTACATTACACTACAGGCATTCAGCAGGTGCTTGTGTCCAGTGCGACTTACACAACTTTTCACATTAAAAAAAAAAAAACATCTTACAGTGCATCCATTTATACAACTGGATATACACCGATGTAATGCAGGTAAAGCACCTTGCTCAAGGGTACAATTGGCAGTGTCCTACCTGGGAATGGAGCCTGTGACCTTAGTTCCTTACCCATTATACTACCCTGCCACCCTATGCTTTCTCCAAATGGTCTGTCCTATTATGCAATCGCCACAATTTATATTATACAATACAATTTTGGTAAATATCAAGAACGAAGGTGCTTCGTATGACCCTAAAACATTTTACATTTTGCTAAAAAAAAAAACAAAAAAAACATTACCAATCTATAAATCTATTAGCTGCTTCCATTTTAAAATGCATGTGATGTATACTGTTATTTTTATTTTTTAATCCACACCTCCACTGACCAACAAAAATAGGATGGGGAGAGAAGGTGCAGCACTGGAAGAGGGTGAGTCTTCGGATGTTCTGCCGTTTGAAATGAGTCAGTAACGTCTCTAGCTGTTCTGACCTCCACAGGGAGGTTCATTCCACCATGTCGTGTGGGAGCCAGAACAGACAGGAGATGTGTTCTGGAAGTGCAGGTGCGAAGAGGGGGAGGTGCCAAGCGTCCTGAGGTAGCAGAACGGAGGGATCTGGCTGGCATGTAGGGTTTGAATATCTTGTGGAGGTATGCTGGGGCTGATCCCTTGACTGCCTGGTATTCTAGGACCAATGTTTTAAATTTGATGCGAGCCATAACAGGCAGCCAGTGGAGGGTAGTGAGCAGGGGAGTTACGTGGGAGTGGCTGGGGAGGTTGAAGACCAGACGAGCCGCAGCATTCTGAATGAGTTGCAGGGGTCTGGTGGCAGATGCCGGTAGTCCAGCCAGAAGAGAGTTGCAGTAGTCCAGGCGGGATAGAACCATTGCTTGGACCAGGAGCTGGGTTGAGTAGGTGGTGAGGGGCGGATTCTGCGGCAGTTCTACGCACCTGGACGAATTATACACTTACTACCTAAACTGCGAGTTAGCAGGACTAATAAAGCGTCGCTCCGAGTGTACCTAATTAGCAACTGAAAACCTGAGTCGAATAACGCGCCGATTACAGGTTCACAGTTTGTAATAGAATTGATAGATTGCGATTATTGCACTAAGGATGAAAGTGGTAGATAGAAACCTAACACAGCCTAAAAACAAAGAACAGTTTCCACACGGAAAAGTTTAAAATCTAACGCGGTATGTAATTAGTAAATGAACGCAGATACTTATCCAACTCTAGCAGGACGGATTTTGGCAGTTCTACGCACCTGGACGAATTATACACTTACTACCTAAACTGCGAGTTAGCAGGACTAATAAAGCGTCGCTCCGAGTGTACCTAATTAGCAACTGAAAACATGAGTCGAATAACGCGCGATTACAGGTTCACAGTTTGTAATAGAATGATAGATGCGATTATTGCACTAAGGATGAAAATGGTAGATAGAAGCCTAACACAACCTAAAAACAAAGAACAGTTTCCACACAGGGAAAAGTTTAAAATCTAACGCGGTATGTAATTAGTAAATGAACGCAGATACTTATCCAACTCTAGCAGGACGGATTTCGGCAGTTCTACGCACCTGGACGAATTATACACTTATCCAGACTTCTATTGCCAGATGCAAAAGTTATCTTACCGGAGTAGTAGGAAGACGAACTGAGGTAAACCCTCTCCGTAGTTCCAGGGATCCTCTCCCGCTTTAAACAGCTCAGCACTTTCAGGCCGCCAGACTGTGCGCGCGACTTTATAGCCGACGCGAAGTGGCATTCTCCTAACAGCCAATCCCCTGTCAGGCTGTCAACACACCTCCGACCCACGTCTCGCCCGGCTCCTAGGAAGGCTTGACATGTGGGCGATTCCGCGTGTGAAGGCAGCAACTCTTAATCCCAAAGACAAATTTAGCTTCCATACCCAAACAGATACATATTTGGAATCAATATTTTATCGTTTGGTAAATTAATACATCTACCCTATGTTTGTATTGGAATAATGCACATCATCCGTGTAGCAAAGCAACGGAAATAAAATTGTACGTACAATTACCATTAAAGTACTTCACAGCTATTGGGCAGCTGTTTATTTGCTTCAGTGAAATATCACGCTGGAGGTAAGAAATTATATCAGATCGTGCGTTATTGCGTCAGCGGTTCATTACGCAAGTCAATTTGAAACTTAACTGCGAAATTATTAGTACACTTTTTGTTTACATGCCAGAATAAAACCACAGACAAGTCCTAAGACGTGCACGAGGGTCTCGATCTGCTCCTTCTAGAGATTAATATGAGGTGAAAACCGAGTGAAAACGCGCTTTATTCGTTCTGGGTATCTGTTTAGGAACATTAAGTCAGTCGTTGTACAGCATCCTGGCGCGATAACATTTTTTTCATGTATTATACCCAGACGAAATTAAATATTGGCCAGGTCAATCTCCTATGTTAAATCGTGAATGTCTATACATTGATTAATAAGTATTACGTGGAGACTCTATGTGCAGAATGTTCGGGGAACGCTAAAGGTACTCCGCTGTTCCATTACCAAAAGAGACGCTTCTATTTTGGCACCTCGCTACCAAAAGCGGGTCGTTCGCGCGCTGCTCAGGCGGGCGCATAGCCCGGCCTCGGAGGATGGAAATGTCACGGAACGCCGCAAACCTGATCGATCCGGCTGAGTCGAGAAGGGAGGGTAGGGGGAGGGCGGAGGGGCAAGGGGAGGACTTGCAGAGGGGGCCCAACCATTATGATGTAAACTTCTTCCTCCTCGTTCCCAGACCCATTTCCAGTTCGAAATCGGTCACGTACAGGAAACAATGTTCGCAAAACCACCCTAAACCAGTTCTCTATAGAAAACCACGAATCCGTCATGCGGGGCATTGTGCAGTTCCAAGTCAGAAAGAAGTTTAGCCTACTTTACATTGGCGACAACAGTGTCTCCCCCCCGTACACCGCTGCGCTTTTCTAGCCTAAACACGCGCGTTTAGACCTCTTCAGAGACTGAAAGCTTGATTAAAATGTGAATACAAGATATGTCGTGAGCTAATGTGAAGGGGACAAGCACAAGTGTTATCTTTCAACGTAGGAACAAACTTTAAATGAGCCTACGTCACTTTAAAAAGATTAAGCATTGGTTTATTGTAAATATTCCCGATGGCATAATGCACGATTTTTGAATAACGCAAAAAAAACATCTTGTTCACAGGAAGAGGTAGATTCATTTTTTTTAAAAGAAATGTTACATACACAATTTAATAAAACAAATGTCTTGGGACAGTGACACAATTATGTTTTGGTCCGGTACTCCAGCACATTGGATTTGAAATAAAACTACGAATGTGTGGTTCATGCGCAAACTGGCTATTTTAATTCGATTTTAATTTACATCCATATCAGGTGATCCCCGTCGGAGTTAATTTTTATAGTTCCCCCTTTTAAGGGGGCGAGAGTAATCAGACAACTTGTGGCTCAGTTATTTCTTGGCCAGCTGTGTGTCTTCGTCTCATTAGTTCACGCACGAGAAAGCTAACAAAAGGTCTGGAGTTTATTCTAGGTGTGGAATTTGCATTTGGAGGCTTTTACTGTTGTCTCTCAACATGACAGCTAAATAAGTGTCAAATGCTAGTAAATCGATCAGCTGACTACCAAAACATTGTGGGTGACAAAATCAAGCTGTTTGATACATTGCTGGGGAGGCAGAATCCGCTGGTCAGCACTGAAATAGCACGTGACCCGGTGGACCACAGAAGACCACTCTTGTGGATGACTGAGGAATACTTTCACTTGTGAAGAAAACGTCTTTTCAACTGTCAAGCAGATAAGGAACACTCTACACCTGTATGGATAGATGTGCTTGCAAAAAAAAAGTCTATTTAAAAAAACTGTACAGCTCTAGAACAATGTCTTATGGATACACAGGAGGAGTATTAACCTGTACCAAAGTGATGGAAAGAGGAAAGTGTGGAGAAAGAAAGGAACTGCTCATGATCAAAAAGTACAACCCTCTCATTTATGAAACCTGGTGGAGAGGTAGTGTTATGACTCTGGCATGTACGACTGCCACTGGAGCTGGCTCACTTGTCTTCATTGGTGGATTCTTAGCGTACAGAAACATCTTATCTGCACAGATCCAACCAAATTCCTCAAAGCTCATTGGACGGTGCTTCACCATGCAGCAGGTCAATGACCCCAAACATACTGCTAAAGCAAACAATGAGCTTCCCTGGGCCAAAAAGTGGGGTGTTCTCAACTGGCCACGTCAATCACCTGCCCTGAATCTCACCTGTGCATGCATTTCATTTGCTGAAGACTGAAAGCAAATATCCCCCAAAACAAACAGGATCTGAAGGTGGCTGCAGTACAAGCCTGGCAGAGCATCACCAGGGAAGATGCCCATGTCTGGTGATGTTCAAGCAGTCATCGAATGCAAAGCATTTGCAACCAGGTACTAAATATGACACCTTCTTTCAGATTGTTAAATTATGTTAATTTTGTCTAATTGCTTTGGCTTCCCTAAAACGAGTGGACTATATATATAAAAAGTGTTCCCACACTGATTACCCAATATGGATGTAAACACCCTCAAATTAAAGCTGACAGTCTGCACTTTAACCTCATATTTATAACACAGAGCCAAAACAACAAAAAGCATGTCCTTTTTTTAAAACACTTTTGCATTTAACACTGGATTTATCTTCATCTGAAAAATTGACTTTCTCAAACGGTAAAAAGTAACCTCACAGACAAATGGATACACAGTGATCACACACGGTGTGCAATCTCTTTCATTGATATGAGTCAAATCACTGCCCTAGTAGATCATTTGGGGAGAGTAAAATCTTCAGTCGGGGACAAACAAATAAAATGTGTGACAATTTAAGCCGACAGAGAAGACTCAGGTGGACTGTGGCCCTAAAACCTATTTTATTTGAGCTGTTTACGCAAACTGTTTCGGAGGACAAATTTACGTCAGTCGAATATGACGGAACGAGAATGTATTGTACTGTTGTGAATGTGCTACATAAATAAACTTTGACTTGACTTGACTACCGATAACACATGAAAGCCGAGCTGTCTCTACTGGTCTGTGAGTCTTGGCCGAGTCATTTTGTGAACAAACACTCTGAGCTTACCTTCCTTGGTGAACCCAAGCACGTGCTGAAATAGTACAGTGGGCAAAAAAGTAGCACCACCGGGCTCCGACAAACGTTAGGCCTATTTGTTCGGCTGTAAAAATGAAAAACAAAAAACTAAACGTAAATTATCATGTTTATGAGCTTACAAAACGTCGTTTCTTTAAAAAGAAGAAAAATAGATTATGTTTTTAAAAAAAAATTACAGCGGCCAAATTTTAGTTTTTTCTTTATCGATTCTTGTAGATTAAAACTAGAACACAATCGTAGGCCTAATGGTGGATTGAGCAAAGCGTAAACGCGTTAGTCATTGCGTTAAAATCAGGGCAGTTCGGTGTAGTCTGAACAACACTTAGACGGAGAAAATGCATATTTCGAGGTTAATGGGAGTCATAAAACAGAGATATCTGGCACTGCATTTTAACTAGATTAACAGCAGAGCCCATGAATGACGGCGGAGGATTATTATTTTTTGCTCTGTACGAAACGTTTTACTTCAATTCAAGGAGGGTATTACGGGGTGTATAATTAAATTAAAGAGTCGAAATTGGGCTCGAAATCCAGAAACATTCTGTTCTTCAGGAATAGACCACCAGACCTCTGCCCCTATTACTCCTTTAGCGAAATGAAATGTAACAATATACAAAACACGTGAATTACACTATACTATATGATTGTGATATTACATTTCACAATATAAGTTAGGGGACTTAAACTCCAGTCCAGGCAGAAAGCACGAACTCTGAGTGATGGACAGCAGATGAGCAGATGAACCTAGACTCCCACAGGGAGCACAATTTCCCTCCGTGGTTAAAAACAACGGCTCAGTTCGAAGGAGATGCAAAATAGACGTCTCAGCCACCCCGCTGTTACCAGAGCATGTTGTGACTTAACAAACAGGAAATCTCTCTCTCTCTCTGCCTGGCTGTTCATTCATTTTCCTGATTACAGGTTGAGAAAAAGCAGGATTTAGTGAGTAGTATTCTTTTTGCTGATTCTTGTAAGAAACGTACCGTGTTGTTGACCAGCTATAAAGAAGATCACAGCCCTTGTCTGGCTCGAGGCCACGGGCTGAGATTAGATAAGATAGAATGTACTCTCCATTTCATGAAAATTCATTCTGTTGGGTCAGCAACAACTGGAATAAACATATTCTTCATACAGAAATGAAAATTCAAGATCGTGCACATAAAATTACACATTTATGTGTAAGATGCATAAATCAGGATTTTAACTAATAATTTATAGATTCTCACTTTGGTGTGTTATGCATTATCCTGATTTATCGAAAAAAAAAAAAAAGATTTTTACGAACCCGTCAAAATTAAATGAAAGTGTGTGCGAAGTTTCAGAAAAAATGTTGGAAATCTGGAAGTGGAATAAATATTCTGGTTTATTTTATTGTTGCTTACTTTTTAATCTCAGAGGGAGATTAAAAAGAACTGAGCAGTTAGAACCAGGAAGGCAAATTTATTCTCCCCTCTGACTGCAGAAAACTTAAATAATTCAAGAGCCGTTTCCACAGAACTGCTTGAGTTGTGAACTCATTTGTCCTGGATATTTTGAAAGCAGTTTTATGTTTTACTTTCATCAGTAAGACTGACAGTAGGCAGGAAAACTCAGACTTTGGTGGGATGTTTTGTGTGGTCCGTGGGGCGACTCCTTGGTGATTGCGGGTTTGAATCCTGCTGCAGTGGCACCGTCTGTGCTGTTTTTCCCGCCTCCATCTGTAACCCTCTCTGCTTTCCCACTGCCTGAATGAAGCAGAAAATAGAAACGAGGGCAGACTGTCCCCTTTCCTTTCTGAAAAAGAAACTCGGTCAGTACTGTGCTCCTCACCGAGAGTACAGATGTTAGTACGGAGTACAGAGCATTAAAAAATGTTGTAAATGTTGAGTATGTTAGGTCTGTACTAGGCATTGTACGGCTACTGAAACAATTTCTGGTTTTTGGACTCACACGGTGTGTGTTTGTGTGCTTAGAAGCAAAATCCAAAAATGTGGTATTATTTGGAAGCTGGGAAGCCCGGATTAATTTTGACCGATGTAGCGTCACAATTTTGCGAGTTTGAGTGTGAATGTGTGTAGTACGTTGTAGAACGCTGCCATCTTGTGGTCATTCGGGTAATAGCGACATTCTTACTTTTAAATGCGATTCTTTGCTTCTCCGGCATTTCGGACAATTTGATTTGCTGCCCCCTACAGTATTAGTCTGTTATTGTGGAAAATAACGAGATTTTGTCTGTGCAGCGTCTTCACCATCAAAATCAAAGTAAAACAAAACAGTCTTGTTGCAAAATGAAGCTCAATGTGATATATACACATACACACATATAAGTGCATACATATAACTGTTGATTCAGGAGAGTGCAGAAATGCACATGGTCCAGTCCACTGAAGAACGTGATATCAGCTGCTTCTTATCACAGAAACATAATTTAGCCAATTAAATGCAGGCATTGCTAAAAAGCCCTATTGATACCTGAAGTCTGAGTAAAAGAGAACAGGGCTGCAGTGTGTACAGCAGGTGCTGCAGGTGTCAGGGTCGGGATGATACTGCAGGGGGCGATGATGTGCGAATCCCAGTCTTAATGAAAACTGCCCTCCTCGCTGCCTCGTCCGCTTCCCTGATTCCCTTGGGTGTGTTTAGACGGAATCATGGACAGGTAGCAAGGTGAGGAAACCTTTTAAAAGAATTTGAATGAAGCCTGTATCATTATAAAAGGCCTAACAAAAGCACTGAGCAACAGCTGATCAAAGTACTGATCATCCCCAGGTAAGCACACCTGTGTGTGACTGCTGATCCGTCCCAGGTAAGCACACCTGTGTGTGACTGCTGATCCGTCCCAGGTGAGCACACCTGTGTGTGACTGCTGATCCGTCCCAGGTGAGCACACCTGTGTGTGACTGCTGATCAGTCCCAGGTGAGCACACCTGTGTGTAACCACTGATCATCCACAGGTAAGCACACCTGTGTGTGACCACTGATCAGTCCCAGGTGAGCACACCTGTTTGTGATTAGCGATAAACTTCAGGTGATTGCTAATCAGCCTCAGGTGAGCATACCTGTAGGTGAGGTTGCTGCTGTCCAAGGTCCTGCAGGCACTCAAGGTTGTCGGGAGGAACAGAGCAACCAGCAGCTGGAACAGAAGAGGAGTCTTGGGCTTCTGTGTGTTTATCATGTGATGCAATGCCCAGAACTGCACACAGTCTTCCTCAGGCTTTTAAATAATATGAATTTATCCTCTTTTTTAATTTCTACTCAAACTCCTTTTCCCTGCTCCCCTCGCTGTGTTGCTATTGCTTCGGTCATCACGAACTGAACTCAGAGCTCAGGAAATATCCCGGTTTCATGTTTGTATGTGTGTGTAACATTCACATTGTCAGAGAGTGAACATTATAAATCCTTGCTTAGACATTTTAATTAAAAAACAATTGCAGCTTTCACCGGTGAGAAAATACATTGAACATTTGTTAATATTGAAAATATTGACATTGAATGTGTTTTTTCTCTCTCCATATAACATTAGGATTGCGGTCCTTTTGAGATTAAGTTTTCAGAGATGGGCCAACTAAGCTCGGTAGCAATGTTACAAAACATACTTATTGCACCTTAAATAAACTAAATTAAAATGAAATAAAGTAAGAAGCACATCAAACCGATGTTTATTTGATTGAATGTAGGCTTACCTAACGGTTAAATTCAGTAAGCTTTTAATGTATTTTATTAATTAATCGCAACACTTGGAATTGGCCAAGTGGCCTACTTTATATTCATCGATTTGCTAGCATTTAAAATTACATATAAAGCTTCAAACGTTGATAAAATGTTTTGTCACTTCCGTTAATAAATTCCTTTGCTTTTCTGTTAAATGGGCTAATCCACCAGTTGGCTGAGGACGGTGTGCCTGAATTTTCCCCAGACCGCACGTAGGTAACGCCGCTTCCCTTCTGATGTAATGCAGATTTAAGCGGCTGCTTCGGTCGTAGACCATTCAGAGCAACTTCCACCGGAGAGAAAACCCGCTGTAGCAACACGGGGAGAAAAACCGAGAGGGGGAAAAAAGACAAGATCTGACAACATGGCGCACTTTTTCTGGGAAAAGTTTGCCTAGAAATCTTATCCAACGGTTTTCTCTGAAGTAAAACTTGAGAGGTTTGGTTTGCCAGCTTTTGCACGCAGCGGGAGATCATAAGAGCGAGCTGAAAAGTTTTCGGGAAGGACACCGAGCTCGTCTTTTTTAAAAATCTGTGTGGAGAGTATCATGGGATGAAAGCCCGTTGGCGTGACTGGACATCAAAGCACAAGGAAACAGAATGGAAAAGCAAGGCAGGAGGAGAGAAAAGGTAAACGGGTCGCGAGCGACCGCTGACTGCGCCCGGGTTAACGTGACTTAATAGGAGTCTGAAGGAGAAACTGCAGAAGCTGTTTGCTAATTGTTCGCAAGTGTGTCCTGTTTGTGCATTCGTCATACTGCGGAGCCTCTCGTAGAAACGTCACAAAAAATTCAAATCGATTTCCCAGTCCCGCATATTTGTAAAGAAGCTCGGTATACTATATTGCTGTCAGTGGGGAAATTTATGCCACCTCTTTGTGTTGGGTTGTTTGTTTTGCAAACTGCGGCTTTGTTGCTAAGTTAGCAAAGCCGTTGTCAGTTAGATTAAGGGTTGCCGAGCGAGCGCTTTGCAGTATTTCATTAGTCTACTATTGTTGTTTCTGCACGGAAGTAGCCAACTGGCTCTGCTTTCACATCAATCCCGAGTCAAGCTCCAAGAACCTTTCAAACAGCCGCACGTCCTGACTTTTTTAAAAACTATTTTTTGTTGTTATCGCAACGTAGCCTTGTAACTGCAGTTGTTTGTAAGTTTCACTGCAACGTATTAAAATAGCACAACGTAGCTATTTCAGAGGAAAGGGGTGGGAACATTTTTGTACTTAAAACAGGCAGCGGGCCAAACACATTTTGCTTTATTTTGAAAACGCGGTTATGCCGCACAAATGTTTGTAGGCGTAACGCCCGTTAAACTATTACAACTGTTGGCTAAAGCAAGGATTACGGAGTGTCCCTTTTGTGCACAAGCTTTCCAGTGTAGCTAGCTAAATCACATTTCACGCCTCCCGAATGTCGCTTGGCCTATAATCTGTTTGTCAACTCTGAGGAAGAGGAATTGCAAAACAAACAAATAGTTCTCATTCTGAATGTTGTTTCATTGACTGTTAGGAAGTTTGAGTGAGCGCTTTTCTAGAGACAGAGGTCAGTAATCCAGTTATTTAAAATCGGGAGTTTATAATTGGAGTTGTGTTGGAGTGTCCCACCACTGTTAAATTAATATAGCCTAAGTGCAATTTAACTTCCGGGACTAATTTAGATTTTTCTCCGGTTTTGGATGCCCGGGGAAAGAGACAGTCGAGGCGAGACGCCGTCTCTTCCTGTGCTGGTGCAGGCCCCTCTGCTCTCGCCATCCGTCCGGTCCTGAGTTTAAATCCCCTGACCCCTGTGACGCGATAAGCTTCTGCAGCGCGCCCTCAGCAGACAGGCCAACTTCCCTAAATTAATTTCTTACAGGGACCTTTGAGGGGCACATCGTTGCCCCCCTACCCCCCTCCCGGAGCCCTGTTGCAGTCCACTCCTACTCTCACCCCTCACACGGTTTAGTGAAGACAACGTACAATCTTTATGGGTAAAAATATACAGCGATGAAACGTGGTCATTTTACTTTTTTTGGAGGTTAAAATAATCACACCATTAGAAAGTATACAGGAACCTAAGCTTCGCACTAGGGGGTCCTGTAACTTCAGGGCTGCTTGTCAGTAGGTGCATAGCAGCTATTTAGGGGCCTCGTTTTAAGAGAGTTGTTATTTTCGACGTATTCCTCTCCGCTGGAATGCAGGCGTTTCGTATGTTTGAGTTGGGCATCGAGAGTGGACGATGCTGGCCATTTTGGGTGGATCTGTGTGATCCGTACCCGGTCGGCTGACATGCAGCTTGGCAAAGTGTTAATCACCTTGGTAGATGCCCTCGACTGACCCCCCCGTGGGACGCTAATGGGCTTGTTTTCTGGAAAAGATGGGAGTAAAACGCGCGTGCTTCTGAAAGGAGACTGCGAGTGCAGGCCGCAGAATTGCGCATGACGTGTTTAGGGAAACCTGCGGCTCGCGCTGCAAACAAGCGCCAGGCACGCATTTGCTTAAACGGCAGCGGTTGGTTCCAGTTAAATGGGCACATATTTGAGCGGATTTTAAAGGCAAAGCTCATTAACATACATTGTTAGTGCGGTTCGTTTTTTTTGTTGCTGCTTGTGCTTGTTAGTCCTTTAACAGAGCTAAATTTAAACTGCAGCATTGCTGTCTGTGACACTGAGTTTTACCCTACTGCTGCCCAAAGAACAAGGTGTTTGTGAGGAGGTGTTGAAGTGTGTGCATCTGTATTTCATTATCATTTCTGCTGTGCAAAGTAAGAAAAAATGTTTTGGTGCAAAGCTTACACCAAAAAAAAAAGTTTAAATTTTAAGTCCTTTTTTCAACAAGAGCATCTGATAAAAATTCCAGTGAGAGGGAGAGGTATACTCTTCGCTCTGTGTGTGTGAGAGAAGCTGGGATCTTCTAGTACCCCTGAGAGAGGGGAAGCTGGGCAGTTGGGGGGGGGGGGGATGCATAGAGGGAGGGAGAGAGAGAGAGAGAATGAGCACTTTTTCCCAGAGTCTTTCACCTCGGATTGAGAGAGACAGCACCTTGGCCTCAGCTAGAGACCACCCAAAGCCCTGGCTCTCTCCCTCTCCCCCTCTCTCTGTCTGTCTCTCTCCATCTTTGTCTCTCTCCTTCCCCTCCCTCCGTCCCTCCCTCTCTCTGTCTGGCCCAGGGTATCAGTAGCAGTGATAGAAGCTTCCGGAAGCCTGCCGGGGCATCTGGGTTGTGTTTGGCCGCGGGTGTTGACTCCTCTGCTTTGGTAATCGTCTGGATCACAGGCCTGATTGTTTGTGTTTGTCTTTGCTCTGGAGAGAGCGAGTGGGCGGGGCTTATGGAGGGTGAGTGTCAGAGAGCCAGTGGGCGGGGCTTATAGAGGGTGAGTGTCAGAGAGCCAGTGGGCGGGGCTTACAGAGGGTGAGCGTCAGAGAGCCAGTGGGCAGGGCTTATAGAGGGTGAGCGTCAGAGAGCCAGTGGGCGGTGCTTACAGAGGGTGAGCGTCAGAGAGCCAGTGGGCAGGGCTTATAGAGGGTGAGCGTCAGAGAGCCAGTGGGCGGGGCTTACAGAGGGTGAGGTTATCTGCCCCCTGTTGGTGTAGCCGCGTCACAGCTGGTGCTGCCCACTGTTTTAATTTCCCCAGGAATGCGATTCGGCCCTCTGTCCTCTGTGTGTGGAGGACGGGAGGGGGGGGTTCTTCTCTTCCAGAGAGACTGCTGCCAGCCCCACCCCCTTTCTGCCCCTGGGGCTGTGTGTGTGTGTGTGTGTTTGTGTTTGCCCGCATATTTGTGTAAGTTACTGTGGATAAGGACGTCTGCTAAATGCCTGTAACGTGTGTGTAGTGACAGAATCAGGCCTGCGTTGGTACCTCAGAGAGACTGCCCCCCCCATCCCACGCTGACCCCCCCACACTGACCCCCCCATCCCACGCAGTAGGGTGAGCCAGAGAGCCCGGAGCAGCAGTCAGAGGTAGCACGCTGTTTGAATTACTGTCCCAGCCAGCCCAGCTGTTTGAAGTGTGTGGGGCAGCTCTGTGTACTGACAGCAGTAAGTACCAATTAGCAAGGGAGGAGTTGCTGTGGGCGGGGCCTAAGGGAAACCACGGTTACAAACACAAGGACTGTGGGCGGGGCCTAAGGGAAACCACGGTTACAAACACTAGGACTGTTTTGGCGGCTGTGTAGCGACCTGCTGCAAGGCACACACACACACCTGCTGCAGGGCACACGCACGTGCACACACACACACACACACCTGCTGCAAGGCACACACACACACACACCTGCTGCAGGGCACACGCACGTGCACACACACACACACACACCTGCTGCAAGGCACACATGCACACACATTTGGGATGTGTTTGATCACGTAATTTTGTCTCCCCTGCAACTGTGTGTGCGCTGAAAACTAGTCTACGGAAATGCACTCGATTGTTGAATTTTCAATAATTTGCATAACATTCATGTAAAATTTGGATGAGAACTACTATCTTGTTTGTGTCTCTTGCACTCTCCTGACTTTCCCTCACTTTCTCCCTCTCTTCACCTCTCATTCCCTCTTCTCCTCACTCCTTCCCTCTCTCCCTCTCTCGTTCTCTCTGGAAGTAATTACCCTGCCACTGCACTGTGCTAGGGAGGGTGTGGTGAGGTTGAGGGATTGAGAAGAAGATGGAGCTGCCTCCTCTCTTTTCTTTTCTCTCCCTCCCCCCACTGTCTCTCAGTCTCTGTTTCTCTCCCTTCCTCTCTCTCCCCTTTGACACTCTTCTCTCTCTGGTTCTGTTGGTGGTCCAGTTCTGAAGTTCTCCCCTAATGCGTCCCAGTGGAGCAGGCCTGAACGCCCCCCTTTCAGTCCCTCTACGCTGGCCCTGAGGTCAGGGGCGGGAGGTGCCCTGCCGAGCAGTCTTCCCGTGTGCGTGCGCTGGCTGGGCCGGGTTGGCCAGATGCGTGTTGCGTGTGCAGGTTGGCCGGATGCGTGTTGCGTGTGCAGGTTGGCCTGATGCGTGTGCAGGTTGGCCTGATACGTGTTGCGTGTGCAGGTTGGCCGGATGCGTGTGCAGGTTGGCCTGATGCGGGTTGCGTGTGCAGGTTGGCCTGATGCGTGTGCAGGTTGGCCTGATGCGGGTTGCGTGTGCAGGTTGGCCTGATGCGTGTGCAGGTTGGCCGGATGCGTGTTGCGTGTGCAGGTTGGCCGGATGCGTGTGCAGGTTGGCCGGATGCGTGTGCAGGTTGGCCGGATGCGGGTTGCGTGTGCAGGTTGGCCGGATGCGGGTTGCGTGTGCAGGTTGGCCGGATGCGTGTGCAGGTTGGCCGGATGCGGGTTGCGTGTGCAGGTTGGCCTGATGCGTGTGCAGGTTGGCCTGATGCGGGTTGCGTGTGCAGGTTGGCCTGATGCGTGTGCAGGTTGGCCGGATGCGTGTGCAGGTTGGCCTGATACGTGTTGCGTGTGCAGGTTGGCCGGATGCGTGTGCAGGTTGGCCGGATGCGGGTTGCGTGTGCAGGTTGGCCGGATGCGTGTGCAGGTTGGCCGGATGCGGGTTGCGTGTGCAGGTTGGCCGGATGCGTGTTGCGTGTGCAGGTTGGCCGGATGCGTGTGCAGGTTGGCCTGATGCGGGTTGCGTGTGCAGGTTGGCCGGATGCATGTGCAGGTTGGCCTGATGCGTGTTGCGTGTGCAGGTTGGCCTGATGCGTGTTGCGTGTGCAGGTTGGCCGGATGCGTGTTGCGTGTGCAGGTTGGCCTGATGCGTGTTGCGTGTGCAGGTTGGCCTGATGCGTGTTGCGTGTGCAGGTTGGTCTGATGCGTGTTGCGTGTTCCTTGGATCCCACGCACCCCAGGCTCCGGGGAGCCTTTTCATTTTTATTTTAGTTTCGTGTTTTTTTGTGCGGCGGTTCTGAAGCCCGGGAGGCGCTGCTGTGGGTCCGACCGCATCAAAGGCGGGGCCCGGTTCTGCTCACGGAACCCGAAATCAAAAGCACACCTCCTGCTGCGCGGGGAACTGAGGCCTCTGGGGCTGTGGGCGTCCCAGCTCCGCACAAAGAGGCCCCTTCTCTCTCTCTCTCTCTCTCTCTCTCTCTCTCTCTCTCTCTCTCTCTGTCTCCTCCTTTTCACTCACTCTGCTTTTCTCTGTCCCTCTCAGTGCCCCCTCTCTCTCTCTCTCTCTCTTTATTAGTCCCTCCTACTCCACTTCTACACTCCCTCAGCCCTCTCTTCCTCTCCCTCTTCAGGCAGTGTGTGGTTTTGATGTTGACAGAGAGACCGTAATCTCAGACACTCACCCACCCTCTCCTCCTCTCTCCCCCCCCCCTCCCCCCAGTGTTCGGGCCTGGTCCCGCGGGCTCCGGGCATGGCTGCCGGTGTGGAGCCGGGCGTGGCAGCGGGCGGGGCCAGTGGGCGGAGCCTGAGCAAAGCGGACTTCCTGGAGAAGGTGCGTCGGAGCAACGAGGCGTGCCAGCGGGGGGACTTCGCGGCGGCCGTGCGCCTGTACAGCGACGCCCTGCTGGCCGACCCGCAGAACTGCATCCTGTACAGCAACCGCTCGGGCGCCTACCTCAGACTGGGCCAGCACCAGCCTGCGCTGGACGACGCCGTCCGGGCCCGTCTGCTCAACTCCCGGTGGCCCAAGGTAAGGCCCCCGCTCCCCCCCCTCTTCATCCTCCTCTTCCTCATCGTCCTCTTCCTGGGGCTTCAAGCCTCATCAGCAGGCAGTTGGAAGCCGTGCCCTCTGATTTTGGGTCAGATCCGTATAAACTCGCTCTGTTCTGATGAATTGGGGCGACGCTCATAGTTCTCATCTGAGGGCTCACAGTTAATGAAGAACATTTTAGTTAATTTCACACATCGGCTGAATTCAAACGGAGCTGACCCCTGACCCCTGACCCCTGACCCCTGACTGACTAATGTCGGGTTTGTGTTCCTTCGTTCGGTACCCCGCGGTGTGTCTGAGACGATCCTGCCTGTGAGCGTGGTCAGCATCCAGTGATTCTGATCATGTGATCAAATGTGTCTAGTGGGACGTGGTGTTGTGTCTGCCTGCTCTGTGAAATCACTTTAGATTGCATATTTATAATTAACCGCATACCTACGGTTATAACTCTGATCATGTGAACCAATAACTCTGGTTAGTTGCCGTGTAAAATCCATAACAGATGTAATCAGTGATATTATTGTTATTTTTTTTTACGATGTGTTGCAGAACCTGTTTTGATCTTCAGTTAATGCTGGTAGTTACTCCAGCCTGCCTCCCCTCTGTGGGCGTACAGGTCTGTGGAAAGGGAAACTCTGACTAATGTGGATCAGACACACCGAAGCGCTCCAGCCAGGGCCATAAATCATCATTCAGCTCCTCCGCATTCCCTCCCCCTGCGCCGGCGTGATAAAGACCAGAGCGCTGTTCTGGCACTGCCCTCTGGTGTTGAGAACGGGGTATTACCGTGAAGCGTGTGACGCCGGGGGGACGTTCTGATTGGTCCAGCCAAGTGACCGAGTGACCGCTCCTTCCTTTTTCAGACAGCGCTTGGAGCCGGCCAAGTCCTACTTCCTGTGGAGTAGAATGAGAGGAAGATGTGTATATGTGTGTGTGTATCTGTACTGTGTGTGTGGGTATGCCTGTGTGTGTAGGTGTGTGTGGGTGTATGTGTGTGTATGTCTGTGCTGTGCGTGTCCTTGCGTGTGTCTGTGCTGTGTGTATGTGTATGTGTGTCTGTGCTGTGTGTGTGTGTGTGTCTGTGCTGTGTGTGTGTATGTGTGTCTGTGCTGTGTGTGTTGTGCTGTGTGCGTGTTAGTGCAGGTAGCTATGTAGCTCCATTACTGCAGGTCTCTGCATGGGGCAGTGTGTAATTAAAGTCCTCACGCTGGGCATTAAGCAGAGAAGGCCACTTAGTTCTGCTCCGCCCACTCCTCCAGCCAGCAGGGGCTGTAATGAGCTGCTCTGACCCCAGTGCTGTCAAAACAACCTGTGAGAGAGGAAGAGAGAGAGGGAGGCTGCAGAGGAAGGTTTATTAGCAGGGTGTGTCCCTGGAGGTTTTACGCACGTCAGAACATGGACCTGGTCAGCCCCACAGCATTGATATTTCACAGCACTGTGAGCCGGGCCAGGTTGGTACTCTGAGTGAGGATGAGTTTGGCCAAATTCCAAGGATGTGCTTCACAAATCTACTAGCGGTTAGCTACTTCCTTGATGAATCATGATCTTGTGACTCTATTATTTATTTATTAGCGTGTGCATCCTTCAGTGAATCAGGAGCTCCTGCTGGGGCCGCTGAAACAGGCCATGCCGAATTTCCCATGATGCAGCGGGCTGGATGAGTACTCGCCAAGGACACCGTGTTTTTATAAAGCGGCAGTCTCACCGCAGAGAGGCCCCTCCCCTTTTCATAACGCTTCAACGCTAATGACAGGCGAGGCCCAGCCTAATGAGAACCTTGCAGGGTTACTGTGTGGTCTTGGATCCCGCTGCTGTGAGTCCTTAAAACACCTTGGAGTTGGACAGCTTTTTTTTTCGGGGGGAGGGTGGGGTGGAGTGGGGGTTGGGCAGGAAGAGAGGGTTCCTGGTCGTCCCGTTTGCATGGGGGAAAGTATTTGGGAGTTTTTGGAGCAGCAGAACGTTGTGGATGTACGGTTCTGGTGCCTGGATCGTGATTATTGTGCCCCAGCGTGAGGCAGCCTATGTCTGTATCCCAGAAGTAAAACTGGGGGAAACTTTAATAACTGGCCGACTGTTTTTTGCGTAACTTCTGGGAGGCTCCTGTAATACGCTGCTTCCAAGCATGAAAACCTCAGCTCAATTGTGCCACCTGCTGGACTGTCTGTGTCATTACAGAGCATTTTCTCTGCACAAGGTGCAACTTGTTCCACAGTATTATCTGAATACTGATAAATATAAGGTGTGTGCATTAGATATATCTGCATTTAATATCTGTTGTAATTTTAACAGAATAAGTGTTGAGTGGGTGAAATTCAGAATGCACTCAGCACTGCTGTGTCCATGTATGTGTGAGCAGTCATTGAGGAACTTAATTGTCTCTAAACTGGCCGTTTGCATTTAAAGACAGCGTCTCCGTTTGTATTAGTGTGCTTTTATTTTCCACATCTGTGTTAGATTCTCAGGATTTCAAAGAGATCTTTTCTCGCTTCAAGGAACCAGTAACCTCCAGGGCGTAATATTCTTAGTTGTAGAGTTTAGCAGTGTTGGCTAAACAAATAGAATTTGAAGAGGTTTTTTTTTCTTTAGTTGCTGATGGAAACATCTGCTCAGAAGTTAACCACGGAGAAATGTGTTTTTTCTGTTACGGTGCTGGCTTTATCCCAACACCAGGGGGCAGCATTGCCACGTTACAGTTCATCCCTCCTGTCACTCATCTTACCCAGGGCCAGTGAGCGACAACATTTCATATGGAAAAACTGGAAAATGTACCATATAATTATTGAAATAATATCATTACAGTCTATCATTTCTTTAATATTCTGGAAAAAGAGAAACATTATCGCACGTAGCAATTACATCATCATAAGGGCTAAGTGTTGTGAGTCAGAGAAACGCTTGTAGGGTCTGATTTTATAAGCTCTTGCCTGTGTGTGTGCCTGATATATACAGTTACGTATGCTGCTATGAAGACTGTGCATTGCAGTTCAACCTCAAGGCGAAAAACAAAACACTAAAAATATTTTATGTCACAAGCAGTAGTGTGAACAAGAGGAGACCGAATACTATGACAGAATGAGGCCTTTTCAAAAGTTATTTCAGTAAAATGGAATCTGTTTGGCCGGGTCACCCTTGTATTGCCCATCAGCTGAGGTGGAGAGGGAAAGAACATTTTTAGCCAATGAAATCAGTCAGTGAGTGTCACGGGGTCTTTATTGACCACAGTGAGTCAGGACCTCCGGTTTAATGTCCTATCTGAAGGACGGCATCTCCTACAGCGCAGTGTCCTCATCACTGCACTGGGGCATTCGACCAGAGGGGAAGATCGCCCCCTGCTGGCCCACCTATATCGCTTCCTGCAGAAACTTAAGGTTTCCCAGGAGGTCTCCTATCCAGCAGGGCTGGCTAAATGTTGCCAGGATTGTAGTAACGATGTCGTAATTGCCGCTTGGAACAGTGCAGCAGTTACGGGCAGTTACGATGGCGCGAGAACGTTCTGTGCTCGCTGGAAATTGCACTCGTATTGACCTCCGAGGCGCACCGTCCCGCCGGCTTAAATGCCAAGCGCATCAGTGGGAGATTTGCCTCGCTTCTGTCCAAGTGAAGCGGCAAACGGTCTGTTGAGCTCCGGCAAAAACGCACGCGCGGAGCTCCCTGTGATCACAGATCCGTGTAAGTGCTCAAAAAATGCGGCGTTCAAGTGAATAATTTCCAGCGTAATCCTCGGCGCTTTGATTCCGGAGTGCACAATGAAAGGCTTTGAGAGCGCGAGGCTTTGCGTTCGGGTGGCGCATTAGCGTGAAATGCGACTCGCGCTTCGCAGGAAATCATGGAGCACTTTGATAAACAGACGCACACAAATGAACTGCCGTTTCAAAAGGGATAATCTTGTGTCCATTTTTTTTGTGTGGCAAATTTAGCGAAGAAAACAACATAAGAGGGGGCTGTTTACTGGAAATCGATGGGCTGAAACGCGTGGTATCTGTCAAAAACCAATTAAATTAATGAAAAAGAAAGATAAGGAAAATAAATAAACAACGCGACCAAAGCTGTAAATGTGTCGCTTTGAGAATGCTCCACATTTTAGAGTTACAGCTATACGAGTGGAACAGTAATTAGGCTGTTTTGCTTCCTTGTTCCAAAATTATACTGTAATGGCCTATTGGCCTGGCTTAATCTTTTTTTTATTGCAGGGTATTTCTGGCATTCTTTTGAGTGCTCACATACGATATATATGTATAAATACAGTGCAGCGTAGGCCCATGTGTAGCTTTGTAGAATGTCAAAGGGTCTTATAATTGGGGCGTGAAGGTTTGCACTGGGAAAATGCGGCAAATAAACACCGTGATCAATGGAATGGATCGAAATTGCGGCGCTTTTTCCGTCTTTTTCTGATGAAAAGACGCTGAATTGTGGCTTTAGATACAAAGCTCACTGCAGTGTCTTTTAAACTAGTTTGCAGTAATTACACGAATCTGTCATCACCGCTCCCCGCTTCCTGGCTGGCGGCGTGAACCTTTCTTCTCGTGAGTGACTGACGCGGGAAGCGAGCCCTCGTTCGGAAGAGGGGGGCGTCCGTCCACGAAAGATTAAATCACGAGCACGCGTTGGCATTTAAATCCAGCGCGAGTACATATTTATCATCAATCATCCCTTCCCGTCAGCGCGCCTCAATATCGGCGTGTCAGGCTCGACAGGCACCCGTGACGCATTACGCACTGTCGAACGGCTGGCCGGCGCGAGATCACTGTGAAGAGCGAAGAGTCTAATCCGTCAATACTCCGAGAGTCCATCCATTACTGTAAGCGCCGATGCCCTTTTTTTTCTTCTTCTTCTCCTCCTCTTGAAAACCCGGCGTAACGACCCGAAACCGCCTCGGGGCACCTCTCTTTCAACGCCGCGCACTCCAAAGAGTAAATGAGAACAAAATAAGGTGTCAGTCATCTGACAGGCTGTACAGATGTGTGGACGGGAAAAAGAAACGCTCGAGGGCGAACGGTTTCAATTTTGTGCCGAGCTTGCAAAAAAACTGTACCGCAGCGTTAATGTTATTACGTGCGGTTCTCAGACTTTTGGCGGGGAACTTGTAAAGTGTTGGGTAATGACGACGGACCACATAAGGTCATAGTATAATTAAGTACATTCATTATGTTCTCTTAGGCCCTCCCCACACAGACTGAACGGACACGTGCCCTTGCACTAGATGTTAATCATCAGCTGAGTGGGCCTAATTAAGATATAAAAATTCCATAATTATGTTCCCTTCTGCTGCTGTAGCCTAGTTGAAAAACCATTAGTCTGAATGCAGCGTTTATAAACACTGGCCCCGATACAGTAGCCACACTAATTACGTTTACATTGAGCAGGCAGTCGTATGCAGGGCAGCGCACAGAAGTGCCTGTACGGGGTTACAGGCGACGAGCAGAGCCGATATTGGGCCTTGTGGTTAAGACCTAAACCTACTCCATAAGGATGAGTGTCACAGAGGGAGATTGAGAGTGTCGTGTTTTAAGTGCCACTGCACGCGCTGACTCACACGCCCGCGCTTCGCGGTCAGCGGTACCCGCGGTATTTCCGGCGTTGTGCTTTTCTACGCGGGAGCCGTGGTTTTTATTCCGAGCGGCGGCGTCTCGGTAAGAAAGCGATCTGCCTGAGCGGGGGGAAGCGGTGCGCGTCCCTCGCTGTCCGGCGACTCCGCGGGGGGGAAGAGAAAGCGCCCGTCTGGCACGTTCGGAGCCATCGATTGGAGCGCGGTGACGACGCGGATCCCGCGGAACGGCGGGCCGTTAGCATCCGCTCCTTTAGCGCGGGGGCGCGTCGGCCGCGCGGCGGGGGCTCAAACGACGCAGAGACGAGTCGGAGGCTGTGCCGGCCTTCGGGTTCGAGAGCCCGCCTCCGCGGCTCTCCAGCTGCGCGGCCTTCCTCTCCGCGGAAGAGCCCCCGGGATCCCGCACGGCCGCGGGTCTGCGGAAGGGAGGAGGAGCGCGGCGCTCTCTCTCCATCCCGCCTGCGCCCGTCCTCTCCCGCAGAGCCCGCCGTCAGCCTCCAGGGGGCGCCAGAGCAGCTGGAAGCCCCGGCGGGGCGGGAGGGCGGGGGGGAATGGAGATGAGGAGACAGGTGGTGCCGTCGATGGGCCTGCTTGGTCTCTCCCTCTCCCTCTCCCTCCCTCTCTCTCTCTCTCTCTCTCTCATGTGCGTGTGTAATTGGAAGCATTAAGCCCTGTTTTTTTTTTTTTGCTGGCGGAAATTGGCGGGCTGCTTCCCCTCTGACACATGCTGGAGAGACAGCGCCGCTTCGCCCGAACATCCTCAGAGCAGGAGCGCTAATCTAGGATCAGTTTTGTCTTTGCCTCATCCCGTTTTTATCCTCTGTGCGCTAAAAAGCAAATCTGATTGGCCAGCACTCCTGCTCTTGGGACACTAGTGATGTGGGCCCTGATCTGGGATCAGCAGTGCGGTTTAGCTCCTAATGGACGAGGTTAAGCTCTGAATGGGGCGGGATTTTGGGGGATGATATGGGCACTGATCTAAGGCAGCAGTGCGGCTTTAAGGATGAAAGAGATCTCTTCTGGATGCATATGAACCGTATGCAGTGTGCGGATGCTGGCTCTAAGCCACTCATAGTTGGCCGCTGTTGGGAGGGTATTGTTTGTTTCTGGGTTAGGAATGCTACCCCTGATCCATATTTTGGGGAAGGGGGGGGGGGGATTGGTGATGAGAGGGCAGGGCCTCAGCCCAGACCTGTGATTGGCTAAATCCTGTGAGTGACAGCTGGGTTGCCTGTCTGTCATGGGCATACGTCCATCTGACTTCCGGTAGTGTCTCCAGAGGGGGTGGGGTCTAAGCTCAGGCGATAGCTTCGTAAAAAGTGCATATTTTTCCTTTATCTGACCAGGTAGGTCAACAGAGGAGCATTGTTTTGCTGCAGTGACCGCCTGGGGATTCTGTGAGGGGTTCTGTCTGTTTTTTTTTCCTTTGCTGCATTGACCACCTGACCTTTTTTAATTTTTTAATTTTCTGAAATTGCAACACGCCGCCATTTTTTCCGCGTAAACATCTGGGGACCGTTGTGTGAGCGCCGTCCGCAGACAGCGGGCGTTTATACTGGAGGAGGTCGGCGCCCAGGGGACCGCAATTACCCGCGCGCGTCCCGTGAGTGTTTAACATCCGCCTCTGTCCCCCTGATGGAGTGCGGGGGCGCGAGGAACACGGAACGCTGACCCCGCCCGCCGGTCTGCCGAAACCACGGCAACCGGTTTCATCACCGCGGCGCCTGATTTCACCGTAGTGCCGCGTTACTTTTCATCGCGGTACCAGCAGTGGTGTAGCGCCCGGGGAGCTGGGTCTGTGAGTCAGAGGTTGCAGGTTCAAATGCACGGGGCACAGTCATTGTTCCGTCGAGCGAGATGTTTTAGACTGATACAGCTCCAGTCACTGTCCAGCTGTGTGAATGGATTATAGGTAAATGGGGGGGGGGGAGGGGCCCTGAACATGAACATGAAGTGCATGAGTCACTGTGAACAATGCTGACTGCTATGAAAACAAATGATGTCATGTAATGTACCTTACAGGCCGGATTTCGGGGGTTAAGTCCACTTGCTGCATGACGGCATTGTTCTTTGTCTCACGCTCGGGGGAAGAGAAAATGGCTGCAGGCTGACCCGTTAAAAAACAGCTCTGCCTTCAAGAGGCCGTGTGTGAGCGGCAGCCTTGAGCAGAGGTCCGGAGCGCGGCGCCGCTCCTCTCCTCCTGGCCTCCCTGGCTGCCGTGCTCCTCGCTGGGAAGCAGAGATCTAATTCGCTCCCGCCGCGTGATTTGTGATTCGCTGAAATTGCGGCAGGGCTGGAGGTGTCCTGATTGGACGGCCGGGGGCAGACACGGGCAGAGAGGAACATTATTTTAACTGTCCTGTCCCATCTCGAGGGCTGCAGGGTGCTTAGTGGACCCGAGCTGCCTTCGAAAAACTTTAACCCTTTACACACCGGTCGAATTCCGGGAGATGTTGGCACTTTTAAAAGAGACTGTTTATATTCACTGATATTCAGAACAAATGACTTCTTCCATCTGATTGTATGTTTTGGTTAGGGACATGTTTTCAGTTAATCTGGGGATCTTGCAGGAATGTTTTACCTTTTTTACCCAACGCTTGAACCGCTGGATGTGTTTGGGATGCATATTTGACCCAGCGCTGGGATGCGTATTTGACCCAGCGCCTGAGCTGGGTCTCGACTGCAGGGAGCTCAGTTTGATTTCTTGCATCTTCGTGTCTCGCTGCCCCGAGCTAGCTCTTCAGTCCTGGGGAGTTCATAATATCCACACTGATTAAGAGCATAAATCCACCCCCCCCCGCCCCCCTACCCCCCCGCGGCTCAACCAGGGTTCTCCCTGTACAGGCAGGCGGGGGGGTGAGGGGGGGGGGTGGGTGGGTGGCTGTTGTGGGCGTTAAACAGGGAAGAGTCATGGACCACTAATAGGAGAGCTCTGCCTGGCCATTTCCTGCCAATACTAATGAACGGTCAAATAGATTTGTAATTATCGGCTTGAGAGAGAGAGACAGAGAAGGAGAAAGAGAGGGGAGGGAGGGAGAGGGGGATAGATAGACTGAGAGAGAGAGAAAGACGGAGAAAGAACATCAGGGGTGGAGACTAAAGAAATCCTTACAAAGGTGGAGGGTGAGGAGGTGTGGCACGGACAGGTGTCTGTGACTGCGGCAGGATGTGCTCCCCCTGGTGGAGGAGTGCAGAATGGCGGGTGGGAGGGAGCAGGCTGCTAGCCTCGTACGAACCAGCTGTCGTTCTTGTGGAGTTTTCTGTGCTGCAGGCCAACTTGGCCTCCGTAATTATGCCCAGAGAAAGATGATTCCGGCACTTTCTCCTCTCTCAAGTCCCGCCCGGAAGGGAATTCCATCTCCTCTCCTCTCCTCTGTTGTAGGTCATGTGACTTGTCCAATCTGCGTTGCCAGTTGTTCCAGAATTCCTCACAGGGATTCGGGCGGGAAGGGGGGGGGGTGCGGACAGCTGTCAGAACTATTTTGTTTCTGATGCCGACAGCTTTGACATCTTTGACCCCCACCCCTCCTCTCTCTCTTTCTCTCTCTCTCTCTCCTTTATCTGTCTGTTTTTATCCATTTGTTTGGCTGCATCTCTCAACACATCAGGAGACGTTGAGTTGGAAAACAAAAAAAAACGGTTGCATTTGCCAAACTGACTCAGTGAATCAGAAATCAACACCGTGTTCAGGAGAGACTTGCGCATGACAAACGATAGATCTCTTCGGCGTGTTTTTAAGATTACGTACTCTGTGTTGCATTCGTTACACTTTGTGTCACTGAGCATTGTTTTACTGGCCAAACTAATTTTAAACAGAGCGCCAACAAACATGATCATGGGAGGATTTTTATGTGCGCCAACTTTGTAATGAGAGCTTGAATAAGTGCCAATGTGTGCTAATGTTTCATATTCATGTAAAATCAGGGATTCTCAGAAGGGATCCTGCTCTCAATGTTTGATGTTCGCTTGCCACTCAAATCCCCGCGTGTTCCTCTCATTTTTTTTACACCGGGCTTTTTACACATGACCCTGCTAATATTATTTTATTCAGATTAAAATATAAAGTAGCTTTATGCTCAGTATACACATGCAGTAAAGAAATAAATAACTTGTAGACGGCCAAGAGGCAGGCGGCGCGCAAAATAAATATGTGCCTGATGCTAGATTTCTGTGCAGCAGAGAGTTTGTGGTTGTCATAGCAGTGGTGGTATATAACTGCAACGGGGAAAATGGATTGGACAGAAGCGTCCCATCTCGCTTCGTGGCTCGCGCGTCTGCCGGCGTATTTAAATCAGACGTAAAAAGGCAGAACAACCTGCTGCGGACGGGCTGGAATAACTCAGAATTACAATCAGGAACAATAAGGTTTGGCGGCTTTTTTACGGCGGTCGTATATATTCGCGGGGGCGGGGGCGGGAACCCGAAACGAGGAAAACAATCCTGGATGAGTAACGGCCGGCTGGAGACGTGCTGTCTAATAAAACGTCGTTAGCGTCGCGGCTAACGTGCTATCTTTCGCTCGGAATGAAGACGGAGGCCAGAGGCCTCGGTAACTTTCCAGCACGATGATGTCATAAAAATACTGCCAATCACCTGGAGGTGGGCCGTCCTTAGCCTGGCCTCACACGTATTCACCAGCAGTGTGTTGCTGATGATGTTAGGCTGTGCCGCTCATGGGGGGGGGGGGGGGGTAACCAGGCTGTCCTAGAGGGACTGTGAGTCAGATCGGATTTAGCTGACGTTCCCGTGTCCGTTGTGTAATGTTCGAATGTGTCAAACGAGCAGGAGACACTCCCCACCCCTCCTGGGGGCAATCTGTCTCCTCGTTTGTTTTTCTCCCCCTCATTTCCTGTAAGGGGGGGGGGGGGGGAGTGTCTCAGCTGTGGAGATACGTGTGCAAAGGTCATGACCCCAGGACCGAGAGAACTTAATCTGCGTCTTACAGGAAATGGCCTGAAGAGCTGGCCGTGGTGTGATAAACAGGACATCAGTCTGCCTGCGTCACATCACTTCCTGTTCTGACTGAGCGGCTCAGAAAGCTAATGCGGAGCTAACGCCAATGGAATATCCGCGAAAACATTAAACTTTACTCCAAATAGTGTATTATTTGTCAGGCAAAATTTTTTTTCTTTTTGAGTGAGAGCAGACAGTCTGCTCTTCTGTTCAGGGCAATGGAGAGTGTTTCAGGGATCCCTGCACAAAAAGTGCCATGGCAAGAAATCGAACCTCTAAGTTCAGTGATGGGGCATCAGCTGCTCTGCGGACTGCCACACAGTCTCCTCGAAAGCATTCTGGAAATAAAGCACACCCGTTAAATCACCCACTTCCTCCCCCCCACCCCCGCACCCATCGCAGTCTGATCTCAGTTCCGTTCAGTGTGTCAGTGATGTCACTAGTGATGTCACTCATCCGGTAACCCCGCGCACGTGCTGCGTCCCCGATGGCGGGTCGATCGCCCCGTCGGCAGGACCGGTGCACGGAGCGGTCGGGTCCAGAGCGGACGGAACCAAACGGCGAGAGCTCGGCGTTTCCTGGGGGGCGGTAGAAGAGAGCGCGCACGCTCTTTTCTCCTTCCTCTCGCCCTGTGGCAGAGCGCTCTGTCATTAGAGCGGGATCGATCGGGGGGTCGTTAGCGAGGGGGCGGGGCTAATCCCGCTCTCGCCGGCAGCGCGGCACGGCGCGGTGTTCCGCCGGGAATTCCATCGAAAGTCCCCCATAATGCACGGCGGCAAGGTCATGTGACCCCTGGAGCAGAGACGCACGCGCTGCACCCCTGTGGGTTAAAAGGGGAACATGCTGTCAGCCTGGGAGAGGGCGGGGGGGCGGTGGCTCTGACCCCACCCATCCCAGCATACACTTTTGCAGTCAAATTTTTTATTTTTCAGTTTTATTTGTTTTTTGCTGTTAATAATGGAGTGTATAGGAAGAGCAATGTGGTGCGCAGCAGAATCCCTTTGATTAATAATTGCTACCTGATCCTGTCTCCAGGGTTTTGCATTGTGATGATATTGCTTGCTGACTGATTACTTTCAGTACTTCCTGACTTAGTCATATTATTTCGGTACCTGAAGTTGAATGGAATTTTTGATGAATCCAGCGTGTGTGTGTGTGCATGTGTATGTCTGTGTGTGTGTCTGTCACAAGTGCGACAATGATATTTATAAGGCTTGTCATGTGACAAACATTTTCTGAATCTTTTCACAACGCTGGCATTGAAAGTCTGTGAAAAGAATTCCAGCAGCAGCAAAAATGTGTTGTTGAGAGAGAATAAACAGGATGCAATATAAGTGGATGCAGGCAGAACTATAACTGAAAAGCTTGTGTGGCCCAGGTGCATTGTGGGAAGGCTCTTGACCTATGTTACCGAGCAGGAGACACGCTCCAGTGGCCCATGCCTATCATTGAGCAGAACTCATTATCCTGTGAGGCAGACACAAGCTAGTTTGCGACGGACTTCTGTATATTTTCTTAGATGAGATCCGTGTGTGAGCTGGATGTTCACTGCAGTGGTTCAGGCTAAGTCCCGCTGTGCAGGAGAATGACAGCAGTGCCCCACCCTGAGATTTGAACCCGCAGCCTCTGAATTATAAACCCAGTTTCTTCACCATGAGAGTACAGTGCTGTTACCAGCCGCCAGTCATCCCCTGCTCTCCTGCCCCTCGTTTCAATCACCCTATCAGCTGTGTGAGCAGGGGTTCGGGGGTGCGGGGTCAGAGGTGAAAGGGGGCGGGGTGGTTTAGTTCCAGACTGTGCGAGTGACTTACTGCCGCCGAGCCTCCTGGGAGCGCGGGGTCACTGGGGTTGGCGCGTCCCGAGAGACGCGGGGGTCACGGGGTCGACCCCGGGTTTGATCACTAGGCAACTGAGCGGAACGCTGAGATGGCCCCACGGATATCCACCCGCCCAGGCGTGACTGGACGGGCCGTGCGATTGGCTGATTGATCCAAGCACCCCCCCCCCCTCCGTTCCCCCACGCCACACACCCATCCAGTGCCTTCAAGTGTCATCTTCCTTACCGCCATCTCCGTATCACACACCCTCCTGGGGACATTTACATTCAGCACACGCTTAAAGTTGCTCACACAGTTTACATTTTATGTGCGTTTTTACCTACCAACCATCCATACAGCTGGTTATTCAGTGAAGCACTTCAGGTTACTTACCTTGATTAGGGAGTGTAATGGCAGCGCCCCCTCCTGGTCATTTTATAGCTGTGTAAAGACAGGTTATCTGGCTATTCAGACCCTCTTTTGTCACATAAGAGATGAATGGTTTGCTGGGTCAACACTTGTTTATTATAGATGGGGCTCTGTGTCTTCTTGGTGATGCTGCGTTTTGTTTTTGTATTCCTGGGAGTAACGCTGATGTTCTGCACTACCGTACGTCGCTCTGGATGCGAGCGTCTGCTAACAGGCTGTAATGTGATGTCATGTGATATTTTAATCTGCAGTCTCTCAGTTGCATCCCCAGATTCCTCCACCATAATACTGCACAGCTGCCGTTAGCTGGAGTTAGGCACAGGCAACTGGCTTGCAAGGCATCCTGTGCACCTACAGTTGTGTATCTTTGGCACGGGTTGTGCATCTTTGTATATTCATTGAGAGCTTTTCTGATATTTTACTGTGACTCCATAACCTTTACAAACTCTATAAAATGTTAATCAAAGCCTGCAGATGTGATTGAAGCATATGTGCGTGTGCACCCACCGGTGGAACTCCTGCTAACTTTCCCAAAATCGCCGCCCCCCCCCCCCCCAACAGTCGCTTTGAAGGAGCCGAGGCTGTGGAGCAGTGCTTCTGGAAGCCCGTGGGGGGGTGCGTGGGGGGGTCACTCTAACACACCTTCATCATGAGCAGAAAGCCTGGTGGGGCTGGGAGCGATGCACCCGCAAATAGAAAGTGCTGACGTGCCGGTTTTTAAAAATATATATTTTCTTTCTTTCGGTTTCTGTCTCAGACGGCCGTGCTTTCTCTCCCCCCCGCCTCCCTCTCACTGTCCCAGAATGCAGTGGGGCTCCTCGCGTCCCATTGTTTTGCCTCAGACTCGGGCTGGAGTATTTAAAGCCACTAGCGTTTCAGGCCAGAACGCTTCCTGGAAGTTTTTTTGATGGGTGTTGGGGGGAGGGGGGGCAGAGGGGACTGTGTGTGGGGGGGAGTGATCTTTGATGTTCCAGGAGGTGCTGTTGATCTTTTTCCCAGCTGCAGCACCCCCCCTCCCCCCATGCCTCCCCCCCCACATAGAAACTGCTGAAAGGCCCACTACTCCTGCTCATAGTGAAGCTCTCCTGTGCTCCCTGCATGGGGGAGGGGACACGGTGTTGGGGATTTTGGGGCCGGGCGGGGGGGGGGGGTGATGGGCTGTGAGATCAGCTTTGACCATGAGACCAGAGACCTGAGGCCTGTTCTCCAGACTCATCTGTCATCTTTGTTTTTGCCTGTTTCATCCTTCTCTTTCTCCCCCATTTCCTCCATGTTGGAATGGCCGCTCTTATTAGTGAGCTCATCTCATCACTGGAGGGACTACTACATGATTGGCTGATTGGTCGAGGAAGTCACCAGCGTTTTCTGATTGATCGGGGGAAGTCATCAGTGTACAGCTGATTGATTGGGGGAAGTCACCAGTGTGCAGCTGATTGGTTGGGGAAAGTCACCGGTGCTTGAGGACGCAGCGGGTTCCTCCTTGAGTGGCAGTCCAGCTGATTGTGAGCTGCCTTACAGGGCTTATGGACAGGGCCCAGACCTCCAGGCCAGGAACCAGATGTGCGGAGAATCGGAGTGTCCCGCCGTTTCGCTGAGTTCAGGGACATTCCTTCAGGGTGGGGGGGGTGTGGGGGAGGGCGCACAGCTCTGGATGGAGAGACCTGAGGAGAGCAGAGGGGAGGTGAGGAGGAGGAGGAGGAGGAGGGGGAGAGAAGATGAAAGAGCACATCCATGGGGCCAGGGAAGAGGGCAGTCAGGGTGCCATACTGGCTTTGTTCCCGTCCACTTCGTTCCATTCATCCCTGGCACAGCCCTGGCACAGCCTGTGCTTCCCGGTGTTCTGATAGGGCACTGCCCCGGCCCTCTGACGTTCCGATCAGCACAGCCTCGACATCCTGGCATTCTGATACATCCCCTATTTTCTGTTCGTCCGATCAACACATTCCCAGTTTTCCGGCTTTCCGACATCCCTCACATTCCGGCACATTTCCAAGGACCGCTCTCGCTCCCTGAAGTTGCTTCGGCGCTGAACTTTGCTGGATGAGTGTGAATCTGGCGTTACAGTCTGCTTTTGTTTTCTCTCGACCGTGAGAGAAATCTGATACAAGGATTTTAGTTCCAGCAGCTCTGTGTGAGCTCAGCACTGTTTTTATTTAACAGATCGATAGTTTTTTACGCTGCGCACTGTGTTTGAAACATTACCTGGGCGACGGAGACACAGTGTTTTCAAAGTGCAGTTTATGTTGGCTAATTGCCTCTCTTTTTTGTCCAAACACAAATTCACAGGTATGCAGCCAAAGCTTTGCCGACATTAGAGTGTTATTTCATTCATAAATATTGACTCTGCTGCCTGTTTCACCTGCATTTCTCCCCGCTGAGAAATGGACCGGTGCCTCATCTTGACTGAAAGCCAGTGGTTTGAAGTGCGAGTTGCGTTTTATGGTTTTGGAAACACACACACGTCCCCTTGGGCTAGTCAAGTCTGAATTCTAGGACCATTTTCCTCAATCTATCACTGGGACCCTTGGTGCTTACATTTAACCCTTTGAAGAGTAGGTTTCATGGCTTTTTCCACAATGGAACATTCTTGTTCTGTTGTAGTTGTGATGTCACAATGAAGAATTCTAATTCTGTTATAATGTTGATGACACAATGAAACATTCTAATTCTATTGTAGTTGTGTGATGATGCAATTAAACCTAATAGTATTTGTCATGGCAAAATGAAGCATTATAATGTAGCTGTGATGACAATCAAGCAAACATTGCAGTGGCATTGTTTTGTCACAGTGAAGCAAGCATTTAGTAGCTGTACTGACAGCATGAAGCATTCTGATTCTAATGTGGGTCTGATGACACAGTATCTAACTGGCTATGGAACCTCTCTCCTCCCTGATGCATCGATAAAAAGGAGTCTTTATTTCCATCAGGATCATCGAGGAAGAGAGAGGCTCGTGGGTAATCGAAGAGTCATCCAGAACACGCCCATGTGAGACCAACAGTTCATAGAGATAAAAACAGGAATTAAAGCACCGGACAGTGTTTACGTGGCCCCAGCTTCATCGTCATGGCAACGTCACCGCAGATCAGTGGAATAGGATGCATGTGCTTCTCTAAATGATGCGTGTGCGCAGATGAGTTATTTCGCGCACCTGTTCACGCTTCACTGTGACGTGCGTTCTGCACGTGCTCGATTCATTTTAGTTTGCGTACATTTGTGTGTCCTGTGCATGTAAACGTGCGTTGGAGATTTGTCTTCATGTGATTGTTCGTACGCGGTCGGGTTTTCCTGCGTGTGTGTAAACGTGCGTCGGCTTTTGCACCGCTAGTGATTTGTCTTTCTTTCGGCTGCCTCTGGAATTAAACTATTATTTTGTACCGAACTAATATTTTATACCCATTCTGCATCTTTTCCATTCATAGCTTTGTTTGCATCGTGCAGCAGCGCAGGTCTGTGTGTGGGGAAAAGGCAAATATAACGCCGCTGGAAGATTTAATTACAGCTTTTCTGATGCAGAGTCGCAGTTGTGGGAAGAAGATGTAACACAGTTATGTTTTGATGATGTATATGTCGCATGGTTCTGTTTGTGCGCGATCGTTTCTCTATTCATCGTTGTCCTTTTCATTTTGTGTTTTGAGTTTTTTTTTTTTTTTTTTTTGGATTCTTACTGTAGCTTCACTGTCGCATTCATCTGCTGGAGGGAAGACAATTCCGGAAGTTTATTACGTACGTCAGTCAGTTCGGCCATGTTTCCCCCCCCCCCCCCAGAAACTTAAGGAACCAATCTGGTGATGGATGGACTGTGTTTCCTCTCCCGCTGCGATTTGGCCGTCTCTACGTTCATTTAGCTGAAGCTCTTATCCACAGACGTTTACAATGCGGGCGAAACGTAAGAGCATTTTCACCTGATTAATATGAGCAATTATGGCGGGCCCGGCTAACGGCCTCCGTGCGCCAGCAGGTAAATATATAACGCCGCGAAAAGCGCTAACGCTAAGCAATAACCGCAATACAAACTGCTCTCGCCTACACATCGCATCCATAAACAGGAGGGGGGCGAGCAGCAGCAGGTCAAGGTGGGCGTCATGACTGGAAGGGAGCGATTACTGGGGGGAGTGGGGTGGGGGGCATGGTCAGAGGGTTACGGATCACAGATATCTGACTCGGGGGTCGGGTCTGATGATCGATTGCCATGCAGATTCCACTCAGTGCAGTTTGCTAACCTGCGTCTGGAAAGATGTGGAATCCGCGATGCGTTCGGAGGTCAAGGGAGCGAAAGAGAACTCCAATCATCTACATCTGCATTTAACGGCCGCCCTTCCTCCTCTGAAGTCTCCTTTTTTATATTTCCTCGTTGGTCTAGCAATAAAAAGTCTCCTCCATTGGACGGTTCTCTCCCAGCGGTCCGGCTGATTGGCTGCCAAGAAGGCGCTGGCGAGTCCTCAAAGCCCCCTCTGCTCTCGCGTGGCCGCCGCTGACAGACGGGTGATGTCATCGAGCCCCGTGTTCCGCGGGGGGTCAGAGGTCGTGGCAGGCAGCGGTGGAAAAATAAATGTTAGCGTGGAGACGAAGCGGAGCAGGAAGCCAGGAGACGTTTGTTCGCTGAACGCGGAACGCTGAACGCTGAGAATGCTGAACACGGGCGGGACAAATGCGTCGGAGCTGCTGATTGGTCGCACGCGGGAGCTTGTTAAAGCTGCGGAAACGACGGCTCTCTCTCTGGGGTCGCTAGTCTTCCAGGGTTTCTGCTCCAAATGATCTTTTAACGACTTGACGGATCAAACAGCCCCGTTAATCGATCAGCGAGAAGATATCTCCCTCGGCGTGGATATTGAGCCTGGGGGATCATTAGCTGGGGGGGAAGTATCTGGGATCTCTGGTTAAAGTGCAGATCCAGCCATATTAAACCAGGTCTGGGATGAGCAAAAAGACATTTAAATGATACTTTTTTTAAGCATCTCCCTTGAAAGATCTGTTTCTCTGTATTTGTACTGTCCAGGAGCAAGACCACATGAACCACGTTGCCATTTTTTGTTGCAGCTCTTGTAAATAATTTATTGGAATGACTGTACAACCTGGGGTATGTAAGCATAAGTGGTTATTTATATGAAATTTTTTTTTGCAATATGCCATATTTGTAATGAATTACTGAACCGGAAGGTGTTTGGTGAGGTTATTCAGTAGAAAAATGTACAGTTGCACCACTTGCTCTTCAGTAGGACAGTCCTGTAACCTTTGTCTGAAAGGTGTGTCTTAATGGACTGGCTGGCACTGTTACCTGTGGGACGGTTTTTATATGAATTTTGGGCATGTTTTTATGGCGAATTTTATCGGCTGAAAGAGACAGCACTCACCCGTGAAAGGCTCGGCACTCTGAAGACGTCTGAAGGTTGGCGCCTTGCTCTATTTTAAAGAAAAATGGCCTGGAAATGGTAGTTCAGCACCTGACATCAAAACAATAAATATATAAATAAATAAAAAAATAAAATTTTTATTTCAGAAAGTGTTTTTCAGCTCCTTGAAAGAGCAGCAGTGGAACTGGAAAGAGCCGCTCTTGTGCTTTTTGGGTTTGAGTGTGTTTCTGGGCCCTGTGGAATTGGGGGGGGGCGGGGGGGGGCGTGGAGGTCCAGGTTCGAGGGCTGTCCTTGGCGCCTTGGCAGGAGGGAGACCTGTGCTCTCCCTCTCTCTCTCTCTCTCTCTCTCTCTCCCTCCTCTCTCCTCTCCTCTCCTCTCCTTCCCTCTCCTCTCCTCTCTCTCCCTCTCCTCTCTCCTCTCCTCTCCTCCCTCTCCCTCTCCCTCTCCCTCTCCCTCTCCCTCTCCCTCTCCCCCTCCTCTCTCTCTCTCTCTCTCTCCCTCTCCCTCTCTCTCTCTCTCTCTCTCCACCTCCATGGCTGGCTGGTCTGCGCGGTGTTGAGCCCAGCCTCTGTGTCAGTGATAATTCATCAGAACGGCCTTGGGGGGGGGGCTGGGGGCTGGGGTGGGGTGGGGGGGCGCTCTCCACTCCCGTCTCCTTGTCTTTGATAAGCTGCCGTGTCATTCGCCGATCCTTAAATAAAGCGCAGGATGCGCGGGCGATATATCCCGTCTCCTGTCGCCTGTCTCCTGTCGCCCTGTCGCCTGTCTCTCTGTCGCCTGTCGTGTCTCTGACGCGCTGTCGTCCTGTCTCTCTGTCGCTCTGTCCTCTGTCGCTCTGTCGCCCTGTCTCTCTGTCGCTCTGTCGCTCTGTCTCTCTGTCGCTCTGTCGCTCTGTCGCTCTGTCGCTCTCTGTCTCTCTGTCGCTCTGTCTCTCTGTCGCTCTGTCTCTCTGTCTCTCTGTCGCCCTGTCGCTCTGTCTCTCTGTCTCTCTGTCGCTCTGTCGCTCTGTCGCTCTGTCTCTCTGTCTCTCTGTCGCCCTGTCGCCCTGTCTCTCTGTCGCCCTGTCGCCCTGTCGCCCTGTCGCTCTGTCTCTCTGTCTCTCTGTCTCTCTGTCTCTCTGTCTCTCTGTCTCTCTGTCGCTCTGTCTCTCTGTCTCTCTGTCTCTCTGTCTCTCTGTCTCTCTGTCTCTCTGTCTCTCTGTCTCTCTGTCTCTCTGTCTCTCTGTCTCTCTGTCTCTCTGTCTCTCTGTCTCTCTGTCTCTCTGTCTCTCTGTCTCTCTGTCCGGCGCAGTGAAAGTGCTCTCAAACGGGCGCGGCGGGTAAGATGCAGGGTGCGCAGTACTGCAGGAGGGAGAGTCTGAGTGTGTGTGTGTGAGTACGTGTGAGCATGTGTGTGCGTGTGAGTGTGTGAGGGTGTAATGTGTGTTGTACTCTCAGCCCTTTTTGTGTGTTGCGCTTGCTCACAGTTGCGGGGTAGGGGGTGTGGGGGTGGGGGGGGGGGGGTTTAGGGTGGGAGGGAGGTGGTGGCAGTCAGTGGGGTCTGCGGGGGAAACAGTATGGAATCAGCCGGGCCTTATCAGCGGGCGCACAGCGATATCGATCACTCCCTCCCCGGCTGGCGGTGGGCTGGGGTCCGCGGGACGCCGGGCCCATTGTCCGGCTGTGATGGATCATCGCAGGCAGGCTGCTGCAGAGCTGCTGATAATCCTGCTGGAACAGGGGCTGGGGGGGGGCTCTGGAGGAGCGACACTGGACCTGCACCGTCTCAAACCAACTTTCTGCTTCACACCCTGGGGCTGGGGTGGGGGGGTGGGGGGGGTGGGGGGCAGCGTGGGGCTCTGGAGGAGCGACACTGGACCCACACCGTCTCAAACCAACTTTGAACAGTTTGAACAGAGAGAGGTGGTGGCAGAGAGGGAGAGAGAGATGAAGAGAGAGAGTGGACAGAGAGATGAGTTGTTGAGAGTATGAGAGAGATGGAGAAAGGGAGAATGAGGAGAGAAAGCTAGTAAGATATGGAAAGTGAGATGGATAGAGAGAGAGATGGAGAATGATAGAAACGGAGAGAGAGAGAGTGAGATGAATGGACTGATGGAGAGTGAGGAGAGAGACAGAGGTATGGAGAGAGAGATGAATGAAGAGAGGTGGACAGTGAGATAAATAGAGAGGTGGATAGACTGAGAATGAGAAGGAGAGATGCAGCGTGAGATGGAGAGAGAGAGAGAGTAGAGGACAGAGATGGAGAGAGAGGCCCTGTAGACTGAGGGGGTTGAGGATAGGGTCAGCAGGACTTGGCTGTGCATGGTATCCCAGAATCCTGTGCTTCGCCCAGCTCAGTCAGAGCACAGTCCTCAGCAGCAGAGGAGCAGCTCAGGCTGAAGGTTAAAATGGGATTTGCTGTGTAATGTGTGTGAAGCGCGTCCATGCCTGACTGAGCCCTGTGAGCTGCCACACAGTGACTAAAGCTAGCCATGCTACCAGCCCCAGAATTACATTATCATAAACAGAGAAATACATACACTCTGTGTGGAAATTGTGCTGACACTTTAGTTTTTGCTTTTGCAGTTTGTTTTTTTTTTCGACGACGGCTGTGTTGTTTAGAGGAAGAAAGCCATTTGCTTGCAAGCGATTGCTTTGTCTTTTTTGGTTTTGCTATATATTCTTTTTGGCTTAATGACACATTTAAATAACACGACACACACAACCCAAGCGGACTATATACTGTGAATTAAGCTGACAGCCAAGTCTGCAGCACCAGGCTAACAGCTGAGGACCTGCTCTTTCACGAAATCATCCTCTTTCAGTTTATTTTATTTGCTTCTCATTCAGTCCCTTAAAGAATCTCCACAAACACAAACAAATAGTTTCTGCATGCCTCACCCATTACCTCACTCTACATGATTTTGGGGCTCTAAGTCATTGGAGAGCTATCCACAGAAAAAAATGTACTTTTTAAGGCAGTGCTTCACTAGTTGCTCAGAATAAAGCAAACTTGCATGTCCAGACATTTGTCTTCTGTCAGCTGAGCAGGTCAGGGTGTCGGTAGGATCTGAAGACAGGCGGTGTGCTCAGCCGTGTCTTTGTTTCCCATGAGTCAAGAGGCCGTAGTTAATTGCAAAAAAAGAATCTCTCTATGATGTCATTAATATGCTGGCGAAGTGCCTGATGGGATTTGTAGTGCATTGCCAAACCGGGAGACTGGCACTGCCAAAGAATCGCAGAGTTATAAGAGCAAACGTTCCAATTAATGCTTTTGAAAAGGTATCAAGCTTTAGTTTGGCATGTACTGCCAGCACAGATGACAGCAATGCCACTGTGAAAGCCAGACCCCATCATGCAGCGGACAGAAGGGCCTCCATTATGTGGTCATCATTATTGTTTGCATGTGTAGGGAGGGGTGGGGTGGCTGGAGGACTCCAGTGGCTTGTGTGCTGTGTTGTGGCCGATGACCTTTGACCCGTCCTGTCACGCCACAGAAGGCGCCTCTGAACCTGATAAAAATGGCCCGGACCCCGCCTTGCTTATCTGCAGGGAGGCGGCGGGGGGGAAATTTCGTTATTGCGCTTTATGAATGCGCTGTATTGCGTGTTGGGGGGGTTAGGCTCCTGTAAAAGGTCAAGGGGTAAAGGCTGTGGCCTGGTGAGGGGGAGGGCCATTTCTGGGCTGCCTCTGATGAACCGGGGGAAGAGAAGGGACAGGGGCAGGGGCAGGGGGGGAGAGGTCACCTTGACCAGCTTGTGGGTGCCAGACTCAAACTGCAGCCCTCCAGGACTGGAGTTGAACTGGTCTCCTCAGAATGGAGCCCCTGACCGCTCCTCCCTCTGTTTCAGTTCAGCTCATTTAAACGAATGTAAAGTAAGTTGAATAAAAAAAAAAAAAAACACAAAGAAGGTGAAAGCCAGGCTCCTTAGCAGCGCATGAGTGTGCGGACAAAAGTATCTACTCATTCAAAATGTCTGCTTATTGAAATGGGTAGAAAATGGGCTTTTAAACAGGACCTTTTTAAACGGGACCTTTTGATAATGAGTTCTCTCTCTCTCTCTCTCTCTCTTTCTTTGGGCTCCTTCCCCTCAGAAGACGTTAGCATTGTGGACTGAATGACAATAACCCATAAAACCTCTTGGTTTCATTAGGATTTTCATTAACGTGTTTTGCCCGTTGCTGACGGTAGCTAAGCTACGCTCTCCCGTTAGCCTCCCGATGGCTGAATGGCGTCGTCTTGACCGGCGGTTCGAGAGTGGGGCCTCCGTCTCCACGCGGGGCGAGCGGGGCGTTTCAAAGAAGTTTTAATTTCGCTCCCGCAGTGAGGGAACGGGCGGTCGGAGAGATGTAAACCGATCGTAGGAAGGTTGAAGGCTCGGTTTTCCCGACGCGCTCCGTCTCGTCTGACGGAAGCTTCCGGGCCTCGGAGAGAACGGGAACGTCTGCACCTCGGGAAGGTCGGAGATTTCCCTCTCGTGCGCGCGCGACCGGAATTCCGCCCCGCTGGGCTCCCGGGGTTATCATCGGGAAAAGGGATCGGATCAGCCGAGCCTCGCGCTCTGTGATTGTAATTAAAACCGCTGAACGGGGGGGGGTGGGGGGGGGGGCACAGACCGCTCGCCTCAGCGGGAAGTAAAAACCTTTCCTTTCACCCCAATTTAGAGATCCTGGAGAGGGAAAGAAAGAGAGAAAAAAAACGCTTAGATACCGAGCGAGATGATTTGTTTCAAATGAAATTATTATGAAAATTCATAGGCCCTCGTATGGAGCTGTATCACAAACCAGCCGTCAAGGTTCTGCAAATACAGGTCAGTTTAATCATTTATTTATGGAACGGCATAATGTCCATCTGTGTGTGATGTGTGGTGTTTCCCCTCCCAGGCTGGTATGGTGCTACGTGTACCTGTGCATATTGCTGCTGGATATTCTACGCAGAGGCTCTGAAATTGATATTCATGCGGCATCATTTCCACGCTCCTCAGATTGTAGATTTTTATGAGAACATCAAGCAGTCATCTATTTTCTCAATGGCGAATAAAATCTGGCATTAATTTGCCTTATCGGATTTAGCTGTGGAGCACAACCATGGAGAAATAATCTAAGATGTGAATGGCTTGTAGATTGTCTTATTTTCTTTTGGAAAAGATGCTGAGATTTTGAGTGTGTGTGTGTGTGAGTGTGATTGTGTGTTAATGTTGCTGTGCATTGTATTTTAATTTAGATTCAAAGGCCAGCCTTTGTGTGTGTGTGTGTGTGTGTGTGTGGGGGGGGGGTGGGGGGGACATTTTCTTTGACAACCCCTCTAACAGCCCTGCTGGAAAGGCCCTTTATGATCGCATGAATAATTCAAAGAGCAGGTGTCAATCTGACAAACTTCCTGCCAAGGCCAGTCCATCGGTCCTGCTGCTCCGAGCCCATTGGTCCTCCCGCTCCAAGCCCATTGGTCCTCTCGCTCCGAGCCCATTGGTCCTCCCGCTCCGAGCCCATTGGTCCTCCCACTCCGAGCCCATTGGTCCTCCCGCTCCGAGCCCATTGGTCCTCCCGCTCCGAGCCCATTGTGCTGTCCTGGGGAGTCCCGAGCAGATGCCCCCTCTCTCACCCCTCGGCCCCCTGTCCACCGCACCCCCACCACACCCCTCGCCACGCCCCAGACACGCCAGCTGTCCCGACACAACCAGAGCTCTGATCCGTGTTCGTACGGGAGACGGGCGCTTATATTTCTGCATTTCATGAATTGCAGATTCATAAACTTACAGCTATAATCCCGTCGTAATTTAATTCATATTTGCTTTGTACTGCATACAGTGCCTTACGGAAGCCTAATGATTTATGTACATGTCTGACACAGAGACTACGTGGCGTCCCACTTCAGAAGAGCTTTGGAGCATTACAGAGTTAATGAGTTTCTGCCCTGCAGCCTGTGGTTGGCGGTGGTGATTTCAGGAGGCCTCAGATCAAAGAGTTTGGGAACTGCTGCTTTAATGTACAGTTTATCACCAGTGTGCATTACATATTATTGTTGGTTGCTTAGTGCATCAGTAATGCAACTGCTTCATTTTCTGGTGTGCTGGGAACAGCCTTGATAAGGTGTACTGCCTGTAGGTATGCCCCCCGATACAGTGCTTGATGAGGGAGGCGATATCACTTAGAAAGGTAGGTTCTGATGTTTGGCCAATGAGTGCGCGTTTGTTGTTGCACGGAGGTCCTGTTGATTGCTTCATGGTCTGTTGATGGGTTTGCCAATAGCCTGCAAGTTCTATGTCAGGTGTCCTCTTTCTGAGGGTTAGGTTGGTGCAGTTTTGTCGCCAGCACTAAGAGATTCATACATGTGGGATGAGACCACAATACTCAACCCTGAATGCCTGTAGTCATTGGCTGTTGCCTGTGAGGTCTTTTGTGGCTGTTTCCCTGAGTGCATTATGGCTGTTGCCTGAGGTGATTGATGGCGTTGCCTTGAGTCTATTGATGGCCCACGGCTGACTTGACGGACCCGAGCGACGCCCTCCCAGGCGTCGGCGGGAGTCGCCTGTGCTGGCGATCGCCCCCTGTGCTGGAGCTCATGCTCAGGCCGGAGCAGGCATGCTGGGAAGTCACACAGTGGCTCCAGTGCTTGTGATTGGTGTGTGTGTGTGTGTGTGTGGTGCAGGGTTTTCAGTTGTGAAACACATCTGAGCTGACTTTTTTTTTAAAGTCGGGTGACAGGGATGTTCTCCTTGCTGATGATGTCACCACCACTACCGACACCATTGCCCTTGCTTCCGGTTCCTTCCAGAACGGCTCCTGTGTTGGTTGCGGTTAAAATCGGAGGCCGGTATTCTCTGTTCCCCCCCCAGCCCCTCTTGTTAATCAGGCTCCCGCAGGGGGGCGGCGCTGGCTCCCCTCCCGTTCCCCACTATTCTTGTGCTTAAACAGCCCCCGACAGCCGGCCCCTGGGGCACGCCTCTCGCTTTAATAAAGCAGTCTGCGTTTGTCTAATTCTTTATTAATCTGCAGGGCCCACAGAAGGCCCGCTTTGTTTGGCTGGGCTGTAATGGGCCCCGCGGTGGCAGGGATCCACGGGAGCGGGCTGGCTGTCCAGCGCTGGCGGCCCGACTGTTGTGGTAATGATCTGCCATTGGCTGGCTCGGCGGGCGAGAGCGCTGCTGCAGGTATACGTCCAGAAACTTCTTGGCAGGAAGGAGCTCCTGCGTGCAAAAGCCTTTGTTCTGCCTCGGAATTGCCATTGGTTAATCGCTGCGTCATCCTTTATGATGTCATAGTCGGGCTGACCCTTCCTCAGTTCCAAACTCCAGTACGTTGCAGAGCTAATTACCAGCGAAGCTTGGAGAAAGAACGGCTCCTGTGTGTATAAGCCTCTTTACTGTCTTTGAATGCCATTGGTTAATTGCTGCGCCATCCTTTATGATGTCATAGTTGGGCTGACCCTTCCTTGGCTCCAAACTCCAGTACATTAGTTAATTTAGACAATTAAGCACTCTTATCCCGAGCTAATTACCCACAAGGCTAAGAGAGCAAAGCTAGACCCAGAAAATCAAAGTAGACTCCAGTGTGGGAGAGACGTTATTATTTTGCTCAGCTGAGCCTTTTGTTCAGAACAACTTAACACTGTTTACTGTTTTACACACAATCCATTTATGCGGCTGGCTATTTTACTGAAGCAATTCATGCAACTTGCCTCCAATTGTTTCCGGATTCACTGTGATCCAGTCTTAATGAAGGGCTGTGCCGAAGCTTGTTTTTCCCAGACATTTTCTGGAGAGGTGGAGGGGGGGGGAGTAACTTGGTGCAAATGAGCTCATTCGTCTTGCCTGTGCAGTAGCTGTGCGTGCTCTTTCTTGGTCAGGCTGTAATTAATGTGGTTCGTCTCTAGCTCCTCCCCTCCTTTTGTTTAGCGCGTCTCTGCTCGAGCGCGCCGGTGGGACCCGTGCCTTTCAGCGCCGCCGCGATCCCGCTTATTAATCTCATCCTCAGGAGCGGCGGCGGTGCGTTCTCCCGCCTGCTGGGGGAGCGGGGGGACTGACGCGCGCGCGGGTCTGAGCGTTTCCTCACCTGCTCCGCTAGCCGCCGCTACACCACGCTATGCCTCGCTATGCCACGATGTGCCACGCCGTGCTAAGCTACACCATGCTATGCTACGACATGCTACACCATGCTACGGCATGCTACGCTATGCCATGCCATGCCACACTATGCTACGCCACCACAAGCCATGCCATGCTAAGCTATGCTATGCCATGCTACGCTACACAATGCTATGCTACACCATACTACACCTTTGCTACACCACGCTATGCTACACCATGCTACACCATTCTACGCCATGCTACGCTACACCATGCTACGCCACGCCATGCTATGCTATGCCACGCTACGCTACACCGTGCTACCCATGTTTGGGGCTGCTCTTGTGTGGGTGTTTTGCATACATGGGGGGGTACATGGGGTATATTTTGTGTACATAAGGGAGACAGCTGAGAAAAGGGGGGGGGGGGCGGCGGTGGAGGGGCAGGGGGTAGTTGGGGGTGGGTAGTGGAGCACATGGTTTCTCCATGGAAGGATGGGTGCGGGGGGGGTGGGGAGGCAATGAGCACAGATAAAGGCACCCCTGTGTGCTACAGATGGTGTGTATGTGTGCGTGTGGGTGTGTGTGTGTATATTTGTATCTGTGTGCGTGTGCATGTGGGTCACATGGGCTCTGATTGAGCCATTGATTTGTTGGTGGGTCACATGGGCTCTGGTTGAGCCATTGATTGGTTGGTGGGTCACAAGGGCTCTGATTGAGCCATTGATTGGTTGGTGGGTCACATGGGCTCTGATTGAGGCATTGATTGATTGATTGATTGATTGGTTGGTGGGTCACATGGGCTCTGATTGAGGCATTGATTGGTTGGCAGGTTCTCTGCACTAATGGCCTGATGGGTAGTGTTTATCTCCTGACAGTTTGCAGAACGTAATAAAGACACATTTATGAAATGTGAGCTTCTTGCCAGCGCCCTGCAATTGATTTTTAAAATTTATTTATTAATTTTTTTTGAAAGTCAGATTGCATCTTCCCTCGTGCAGTGTTTTATTAAACCATCATAGCTGGTAGCTGGGAACGATCGGGATAGAATGGGCCTCTGGGGACAGTGGCTTGTGTTAGGGAAAAGGAGTACTATTAAATAATTTAAACCAACAGCATGAGGGGCGGGGGGGATTGGGGGGTTGTGCTGGTCGGGGGGGGGGGGAGAAAAAACGGTGTCTAGCAGCAGGAATGAAAACAAAACCGAACTTAATTTCAGTCGTATGTTACTGTAGCGTATATAGACTAAAAACACATTTGCACTGAACGTATTGATTTGGAAGGCTAGGCTTGTCCCCTTCCCCCCTCTCTCTCCCTTGCTCTCCCTCTCCCTCTCCCTCTCTCTCCCTCCTTTGCTCTCCTCTCTCTCTCTCTCTCTCTCTCCTTTCCTTGCTCTCTCCCTCTCCCTCCCCTCCCTCCCTCTCTCTCTCTCTGTCCCTTCCTTGCTCTCTCTCCCTTGCTCCCTCTCTCTCTCCCTCCCTCCCTCCCTCCCTTCCTCCCTCTCCCTCAGCAGAAACATGAGCCCTGCAAGGAGGCGTTTAATTTACTGGCACATCGAGGCACATACTTTTATAGACCCGACACTCCAGCGTGCAGCTCTGGTTTGAGAGAGAGAGGGAGGGAGAGAGTGAGAGGGAGGGAGTGAGAGGGAGGGAGAGAGAGAGGGAGAGAGTGAGAGGGAGAGAGGGAGGGAGAGAGTGAGAGACTGAGATAGGGAGGGAGTGAGTAAAAGGGAGAGAGTGAGAGAGGGAGGGAGAAAGAGAGCCCATCTCCGGAGGTTGCTTATTAAATTTCCAATCAGAGCTTCTGGTACGATGGCAGCCGTAAAACACTCATTCCCCTTGCGCAGGGTGCTTGGCGGTATCGCTGGAGCTCGTGGGAAATTGAGTATTACTTTGTGTTGATTTAAGGCTGGGGGAGGGGCAGATGGGGGGTGCAGA
>NC_057942.1:1505000-1575000 GCF_018555375.3 Anguilla rostrata
TTGTTTCTCAAATCTTCTTGAGATTTTTCTTCTAAATTTAATTCAGCGTTTTTAATCGGATGATTCTTTTTCTTTTCCTGTGGATGAAACGGAGCGATGCATTGAAAGAGCGCAAGTGCTTATTTTCTGGGGCGATTAGCATAATCCACCCAGGCTGGTGGCTGTGCCGTGTGTCTCCCTGATAGAGAGAGCGTCTGAAAGGATCATAAATGCTGGAATAGTCAGATTTCTTCCCCTCAGTGCGCACCATTCACAAAACTAATTGAATCTCACAGGTTTTTTTATTTTTTATTTTTTTAAAGCACATTACTGATATAGTAAACATGTCTTTTTTTTGCGTACATATAAAGTGTGTTTTCAACAGCCGCTTGCGTTGTGGGGACCTGGTGGGAAACACAGCTGTGCTTCATTTGCATGCCTGTCCTGTGTTCCTGGGGGGTGAGGGTGGGGGGTTTCTTAAGGGGGGGGGGGTTGTGGGGGGGTATTCCCGACGCCAGTGTCGGGCGTCTTCGCAGGTGTGCGCTGGCTTCATCTCCACCTCCTAGGCGATCGCTGCCGCTTTGCGTCGATCCATCACGGAAGGTTCCGGAAGGTTCCGGAAGGGTCCGGGGCTGTCTGCTCGAGCGGCGGCACCAGAGCCTCCTCCTGAGGCTACGGCAGAAAATATGATAATAATTATGAGTATGAGTATGATAGTATGAGTATGAGTATGAGTATGAGTATGAGTATGAGTATGAGTATGAGTATGAGTATGAGTATGAGTATGAGCTATGAGCATGCTGCATATATGGAGAGCCCCCCCCCGCCCATTCAGTCTCTGTAACCCGTGGTTATGTTTTTATTTCTGGGTGTTTCTTGTCAGAAAGTATTTCATATTCCACCCCCCCCCCCCTTCTCTGTTGGGGGTCTCCTCCTTTTCGTTGTATTTTTGCTTTTGTTATTCTGCTATTGTAGTGCCCCTCTTGTGTCTGCTTCATAGCCTGACCCCTGTAGACTCTGTGGCTCTCCAGTCCCCTCTGAACAGCATCCTTAACAGGACCATGCAGGAGCACAGGCCAGTGTGGTGTCACAGGCTGTGTTGCCCCTGTGTAGCAGGACGCGTAGCGTGTCAGAGCGCCAGGGCTTTGGGGTTCCCACCGGACCGTTTGGGGGGGTCATCTCCTTCCGTGCCTTTCCACCTGCAGTCCGGTCCGTGCCTGGCTCCGGACCGCTTCGTTACCGCCGGCTGTGATTCGGCGACAGGTGGGAACGAGAACAAACGCGACTCTCCGCCCACCACCAACCACCAACCGCCAACTGCCCACCCCCCACCACCAACCCCCCAACCACACTGCCGCTGGACATAAATGCCTGTGCTGTGCTGCGCTTTCCTTTTTTTTTTCTAATGCAGATGCTCGCCACCGAAATCCACCGCAGCCCCTCTGTACCCCCCCACCTTCCCCCCCGTCTGGTTCCAGCTGGCAGAGAGAGGCGGGGGGCATCACCAGGGTCCCCCGTCCTCCTGGGGGTGATATCCTGCATGTAGGCCTCTGGCAGTCCTGCGCTCTCCCATAATGAAGTGGAGGTGGCCGGCTCACACTTGCTATTTAAAGCACTGCTTACTCGGCATCTGCTGAGCGCACGTGTTCGCCATGGCGCCATTCCGGAGCAAGTGGAAGGGTTCGTTTGATGGCACCTGCTAAAACCGCGAAATAAGAAAGGCGAGCTGCGTGCTCAGACTCTCTCTCTCTCTCTCCCTCCCTCCCTCTCTCTCTCTCTCTCTCTCTCCCTCTCTCCCCCTCTCTCTCTATCCCTGCCTCTGTTTGACAGCTGAACTCGGGAACCCGATCTTCCAAGTGAGACGGAAATGATCATCAGACCCGAATCCGCCAGTTAGCCGGTCGCCGCGGGAACGGCGGCGCTTTACCCAGAATTACCGCCACGCTAATTAGCGGTTAGCGCTTTGAAGAGTCGCCGCGGCGTCCCCCGCTACACTGATTCCTCGTCACGGGGTGCGTGCGGACTCCAGCGCTGTTGAGCCTAGTGGTTTTTTTTTGGGGAGGGCGCTGGTTCCAGTGTCTCACACCCCCAACCCCCTCCCCCCCCCCCCCCCTTCCCAGCAGTCCCTCACTGCATTCAAAAACCGAAAAAAAGCCGAAAGAACGAGGGTAACGCTCAGTGCGACAAAAAAACGTGCTTCTCTTCCTCGGTCCTGCTTGGCTTCCCCCCCCAGCCCTTCAGGCTGTGCGCGCGAGCGACTGTTGCTATGGAAATGTAATGGTTTTTCTCGCCCCTAATGTGATATATCTTATCAAGCTCCGCTCGGGTTCTGTACCACTGTTTTATTTCACGGGCCATTTGAGGTGGTCTGAACCCCGGCCGCGCTCCAGTCATGTTAGATTGGCAATAAGCACACCTCCATCAAACCGTAATGATGAAAACACGGAAATAAATAAATAAAAGTTTAATAAAGTGAGACCCCACGCTGTTCTCTCCGGCTCATTTTTCCTCACGTCATGTTTGAGGGGTTTACGTTACCGGCTGATTTGTGTGCGGAGCTCGAGCTCTGTGTGGCAGAAGCCTGGGCCGGCTGTTTGAGGAAGAGGCTGCATGGTGTCATAACATTTCCCTGCCAGCAGGAGGCGCTGTGCACTGTGGGCCTTTTCCGGGAGCAGGCTGTGGAAGTCCCTGAGAAGTCGCTGCGCTCACTGGCGAGTGAATCGCGTCGCGTCGTGGAGGCCGTCGCAGGACGAAGAGCCTGCCAGCGGCTGTGTGTCTTTTTTTCTCGGTTCACACGCCCGTCACCTGTGGAATAAAGCGGGAAACATGGGCGAGGTGAGGCACGAGGTTGGGAGGGTGATGTGGGTCACACACATCCCTCTCCTCTGAAGGATGGAGGAGCGCTCTGTCCCTGTGCGTTAGAAATGCTGAGTTTGTCACATCACCGGCCGAGGTTGCCTTCACTCCCCGGCTGCTGTTGTCATAGAGCCCTGATGCTGTATGTGCTCGGCCTGCTGGGTAATGCGGTGGTTCTGACAGTCTCTCCTCCGATTGGTCACCTCCAGGCTGACCTCTTTTTGTTTCCTGGCAATCTTCAAAGAGCCCTGTGACTCTCCCAATTAAGCAAGACCATAATCCTCCTCAGAAATGCAGAAGGGAAAAGAATGTAAATGTAAGGAGGGGGGGGGTTAGCGCGAGGCTTTCTAATTCCCCTAAAAACTCACGAGGCTTCAATTTCTGCTCTTCAAAGGGCGCTGGCACCACGGCGATGGTCACTGTGCCGACGGTCACTGTGGTGATAGTCACTGTGGCGATGGTAATTGTAGCAACAGTAACTGTGCCGATGGTAACTGTAGCGACGGTCGCTGGGCCGATGGTAACTGTAGCGACGGTCGCTGGGCCGATGTTAACTGTAGCGACGGTCGCTGGGCCGATGGTAACTGTAGCGACGGTCGCTGGGCCGATGGTAACTGTAGCGACAGTAACTGTGCCGATGGAACTGTAGCGACAGTAGACTGTGCCGATGGTAACTGTAGCGACAGTAACTGTGCCGATGGTAACTGTAGCGACAGTAACTGTGCCGATGGTAACTGTAGCGACAGTAACTGTGCCGATGGTAACTGTAGCGACAGTAACTGTGCCGATGGTAACTGTAGCGACAGTAACTGTGCCGATGGTAACTGTAGCGACAGTAACGTGCGATGGTAATGTAGCGACAGTAACTGGGACCGATGGTAACTGGCGACATCTGTGCCATCAACTGAGGGGCAGTAACTGTGCGATGGTAACTGTAGCGACAGTAACTGTGCCGATGGTAACTGTAGCGACAGTAACTGTGCCGATGGTAACTGTAGCGACGGTCACTGGGCGGACGGTCACAGTGCTTTGCCTGTGCAGGCGATACGACACATGCAGTGTGGGAACGCGGCCTTTTCAGCAGTTATGCAACGCCAATCAACTATCCGTTACCGTGACTACGGGGGTGGGGGGGCAACATGTGGTCTCCGAGGGGCCCTGGTAAGCTGCCCCCCCCCCCGGCCCCCCCGGGCCAGCGTGGTTTTGTAGAGGCCCCACGTCTCTCTGGGAGGACCGTGTTTTTATTTGGCTGACATCTGTCACACTCCAACTGACGGGCGCCATGCCAACGATCCAGTCAAGTGTGGCACTCTCACTCTCGATTGTGTGTGTGAGTGCATGAGTGTGAGTGTGGCTGTGCGTGTGTGTGAGTGTGAGTGTGGCTGTGCGTGTGTGTGTGTGTTGGGGAGGGGGGGGGAGGGTAGCACTTGAACGCAGTTTTCTGCAGAACACAGATGGATTACATGCTGCCGTCACCTGACATCTAAACCAACAGGAAACGCCTGAAACAGATCCTGCTCATATCACCTCCACTGCTCGAGATCCAAGAACTGCGATTTTCGTATTGTGACAGCAGATATGGATTTGTTTTTTTAATATGAATTATTTGTGCATTGGAGACGTTTATCCTCTGTGCATCACAAGGATATTCCATGCCTCTGAGGCTTCATGAGCCACAGTGTCACCTGCTGCCCTTTGACCAATGAAATCACAGGTATCCATAGCCATAGAGTCGAAGGCCAGAGTCGTGCTTCTATCCTTATGTTTTTTTTTTAGTATCCATGCTATTTTGTTTTCATTATCTAGAGGAGACGGGTCCACGATGCAGTATTTCTGAATATTAAAAGGCCATCATGTGTGAAAATGAATCTTTAAGATGATTATTTTATTTTGTTTGCGAGTGTTTGATGGCTTTTGTTCTCGCCAGAGGCCCGGTGTTGTTCCGTTCGCTCGGGCGGCCGCTGCGTGTTTATTTAAGAGCAGCGATAATTGCGCGGCGAAACGGAAGGTAAACATTCCCGTGAGATCTTTCTGGGCGCGATCGCGGTTCTGGCGCGCGAGGTGTGCGTGCGGCGGGGCGGGTGTCAGAATTAAAATCCGTCCCTCACACCAGCAGCAGGTGTTAACCAGGCCTTTTTAATTCTGATCGCACCGCTGAGCAATTAAAAAAAAAAAAAAAAAAAGGTGTTTCGTGCAGGAAGGGTGATGGAATATTTTTCACGTGTTAGAATACCACAGGCGCGGGGAGAGTGCGTGCTGCAGTCTGTAGGGTGGCCGAATCTTGGCCTGCTTCCTGGTTGGAGAATTGCGCAAATGAGCAAATCCAAGTTGATTGGAGCAAAATAGTGGGGAGGACTTTTTTTGCGTTCTGAATCTGGATTTTGCACCTCTGCACGTGTGTTTGAGGTGGAACACATGAAACACCTGGATCTAGCTGTGGGTGTACGAGCAGCGGTTTGAGAACCACTGCGGAATACTGGAGCCTTGATCCATCATCGGTTCAGCACCCCCTAATGTGTGTGTCTGTGCTGGTGTGTGCGTATTTGAGTAATGTGAGAGTGGATGTGCCCACTCGCGTGGGTGCATGTGCATGCATGTAAATGCGTGTTCTGGCGCGTCTGCGTTTGCTCTGCTGTGTCTCGAGGCCTCTTTGGAGGAACAGGGTTTTAATGAACCCGTGTGCACGGGTTCGATCGTAACCACGGCCGCCGCTGCCTCTGCGCTGGGCAAACACGGCGGGGATCACGAGCCTTCGCTCACGATGAAAATGTCACGGCCACGGGAGGAGGGTATGATGGGAGGTGTCGCCGCGGCAACCGTCTCCAGCGGGGCTGTCCCGGCGACGCACGGGGGGCCGTCGGGCGGTCCCGCCGAACGGAGGAGCATTTTGGGGAGACGTGATTGATGAAGAGGGTGAGGAAGAGGCTGGGAAGGAGATGGAGTGCGTGCGTGCGTGCGTGCGCGCGGGTTACCGTGGGTTACCGGCTGGTGTTGCGTGACAGATGCCGGGACTCTTTCAGGGACAGGATGTGGGGGTTTTTTCTGGTTGCCCCGGCAGCAGGTCCGGGTCCGTAGCAGGGGGTGCGGTCCAGTTGCGGTTGTCATAGCAACTCCAATCGACAGGAAGCCACGGGAATGATCTGAGCAGCAGTCGGAGTCAATCGAAAGTCTTTACTGAGGTTTTTGTTTTTGTCCGTTACGTGTGGAGGAGCTGAATTATTCAGGGGCCATGAAGGCGAGTTATGGCTCTGTCTCCTCAGCCCTGTGTTCCAGCATTCGCAGAGTCCCCTGCATTCTCATTGGCTCTGCACAGAGTCCTCTGCATTCTCATTGGCTCTGCACAGAGTCCCCTGCATTCTCATTGGCTCTGCACTGAGTCCTCTGTCTTGGGTCGAGCCAGTGGGAAAAATCTCCAGGACAACACAATTTCGAGAAGCTCTCGGCTGGCTGGAGGGAATCTGAGGTGTTTTCTGTCGCTGGTCACCTGTAGCTCACCTGTTGCTGGATACTGAGGCTGCGTTAGCTCCAGTCTCAGTGAAGGGGGATCCCAGGCTAGTGGTCAACCTGCCGTGTTAGTGAATGAATGGATGAATGAAGAAACGATTGTATTTTGCTGGTATTGAGTCTCACTCCCACTTCACATACAAACACAAAACAACACAACACTAAAAAACACCGTCTAAAAAACTGTTTATCTACCAAAGCATACAAACAGCTGAGTTAATATGTACTAAGTGAATTAATTGGTACGCAGTTAAAATCCTGTCTCTGCACTGCCTTCTCTGGTGCGGGAGGGAAGGAGCTGTGAGCTGTGACTGTGTTTGAGGATGATGTGAGGAGAAAATGCCAGGCCTGGATGGGGGGCGTGTGTTGGGGTGGGTGTGGTGGGGGGGTTTCATGCAGAGGCAGAGAGCGATGCACGCATTGTGCAAGAGGGATCGACGGCCATTTACCTCAAACAGTGCCGACAGCCAGCCTTAATGGCTGCCCCCCCCAACCCGCCCCCCCCCCCCTTGCTCTTCATCAGACCCTCAGAAGTGTTCTTCTCTGCGGCAGAAAAGGCCAATGAAATAACGACTAGTTTCCATGTGAGCACGTCGACAACATCGAGAGAAAAACGGGACTGGGCCCCCCCCCCCCCTCGGCCCACCTGCTACCCCCCTCAACGCTCAGTATGTACCCCTGCTTTTAATTGCCCCTCGCCTCGCTCTTAATCACTGTTTATTTCCCCGAGCTCTCGTTAAGCGGGACTGCAGTGTGTGTTAGCGCACAGAGCTGGCGACGGTGAGCCTGGCGGTTGAGCTCGAAGCGTGATTCTGACCGCGCGGTGCGTGATTCTGACCGCGCGGAGCGTGATTCTGACCGCGCGGTGCGTGATTCTGACCGCGCGGAGCGTGATTCTGACCGCGCGGAGCGTGATTCTGACCGCGCGGTGCGTGATTCTGACCGCGCGGCTGATTCTGACCCGCGGGTGATTCTGACCGCGCGGAGCGTGATTCTGACCGCGCGGAGCGTGATTCTGACGCGCGGGCGGATTCTGACGCGGTGCGTGATTCTGACCGCGCGGAGCGTGATTCTGACCGCGCGGAGTGTGATTCTGACCGCGCGGTGCGTGATTCTGACCACGCGGTGCGTGATTCTGACCGCGCGGAGCGTGATTCTGACCGCGCGGTGCGTGCTTGCTTCAGGGCTATAAGCCGTTTAAAGAAGAGCCTCCTCTATGCTGAAAGGAGAATGGAAAGGTCGATTGATGCAGAGGGGGGTTGAGGAGATGAGTGGTCCTCTCGTTTGGAACCTGTAACACCCCCGACACCCCCCCCACCCCCCCGACTCAATCGCCATGCCTCTTCTTAATATCCGACTGACTCTGGGAAAACGCTTGTTCAGCACGCCATTGTGTTTGTCCTGAAAAACGCTTCCCCACCCAACACCTTCTCAGGTCTCTGGCTCCCACCGCTGTAGGACGGGGGGGGGGTAGGGTGGGGGGGTTAACGGTTATCGGTGCTCTCGATTGCGTCAAACCCCTCGGCACGGAGGCCGTGGTTATAGTGGGGGGGGGAGGGAGGGGGGGTGAGTACGGTTCTGATGTGCAGTTCACACACGCTGGTGCGCTGTGGAATATAATGGCTTCAGAAGAAGCAATCAGCATATGATTACCTCCCTTCGGCCCGAGGCTCGGCCCGAGGCTCGGAGGGCTAATCGAATCTCTTGTTGTGCGGAACAGCGGGCGATGGCCGCCGTTTTTAAAACCCGTCAACAAACATCAAACGCTGGCGCCGGACCTGTTCAGTCCAGCATCCGCCACACCACCACACCGCCAAGTCATTTGTGTTTATCAGCCCGAGAGATCAAAGGCATATTTATGCACTGCAAACGCTCTTAATCGCCGTGGCTTGTGGGTAAATCCCACGGTGAGCGTCATGGCCACCTGTGACCATGTCCACCTGCATCCACCTGTGACCATGTCCACCTGCATCCACCTGTGACCATGTCCACCTGCATCCACCTGTGACAGGAGGAACGAAGGGACCTGGGTCCACCTGGACCCACCTGGAATAGTCCTGTGTTTGACTTGCTGGAGTCTGTGAGGAGGCAGGAGAAGTGCATGGTGGGAAATGGAGTCCAGACAGGCATTTTGTGGGATTAGCACCTGTTCTGTGGGTTATTTCCTTATGGTCCTGTTCCTGTAGTTCTTCTGAAAACTGCAGGACAGTTGAGTCAGCCCCAGTAACACCCCCTTCCCTCCTGTACCCTGTTCTTTAATGTAAGTGGTGATTAATGTGCATTAGCTCCTGTTCTCCCTGGGAGATTAATCTGCAGAAAGCAGAGAGAAGCTGAAATTCGCTTTGAGGAGAAGGCAGTGGTTTTGTGTGTTAGAGCCTTTGTGTGTGTTTAGTCTGTTTTGTCATTGGCGCAGGCCCTGAGATGTGAGAGGTGTGAAATTCATCCCTCTTTTTCACGCTGTTCTTTCTGCTTGTCCGCTGCTGCGTGTTGGCGTGGTTACCGCTGTCATCATCGGATCAAACGGTCGCCAAGAGCGATGCTCACAGCCTCCATCCAGGAAGTGCTCTGCTAGCGTACGGAGGGTCACACCTGCTCCCGCCAGCCCTGGAAATGGGGTCTCCTCTGACCCCGCTTAGCGCGCCGCCCAGCGTAGCCGTTACCGAACCGATTTCAGTTACGAATGAAGCCGCTCCTCTCCCCAGCACTCCGCCCCGTCCCCCCCCCAACCCCCTACCCCCACCCCCCCCCCCGCCAGGCATCTTTCCTGGAGGTGTAGAACAGACACCCGTCTCCTCCTTTCACACTCTGTCAGGCATCAGCATGCCAGGAGATCACGCTGTTTTATATTAAGCCCCCTGCATCAGGTGCAGCATGGGGGTGGGGTGGGGGCTGGTGGGGAGGAGGGGGGGGGGGGTCTACAGCCCCCCCAGGCATTGCTCCCCCCGCCCCCGTCGCTCCACTTTCTGCTTCTGTATTTTTATACACAGAGCAAATTCTGAGCTGTTGACGTGGTAAGCTATCCTGCTGCATTGGGGACGGCAGTGGAAAGTAGTCTCTCAAATCAGACCAACTACAGTCAAATCAAATCAGACAAACTACAGTCAAATCAAATCAGACAAACTACAGTCAAATCAAATCAGACAAACTACAGTCAAATCAAATCAGACAAACTACAATCAAATCAGACTAACTACAGTCAAATCAAATCAGACAACTACAGTCAAACAAATCAGACAACACAGTCAATCAAATCAGACCAACTACAGTCAAATCAAATCAGACAAACTACAGTCAAATCAAATCAGACAAACTACAGTCAAATCAAATCAGACAAACTACAGTCAAATCAAATCAGACAAACTACAGTCAAATCAAATCAGACCAACTACAGTCAAATCAAATCAGACAAACTACAGTCAAATCAAATCAGGCAAACTACAGTCAAATCAAATCAGACAAACTACAGTCAAATCAAATCAGACAAACTACAGTCAAATCAAATCAGGCAAACTACAGTCAAATCAAATCAGACAAACTACAGTCGGATTACAGGTGTTTAATTATGCCATCGATTGAGCTGAAATTGCTTCACTCTCGTTTAAGTAAACACACACTCCAGTTTACCATATTAGCATATTTAGCGAACAAGCGAACGAACCAGGTATGAACCGTTATGACTGCTAATTAAGAATCCATTAGCATTAATTAAATTAATTACAATGTTGTGTAAACATGTTCTGTGGCCTCCTATTACGATTATTTATGGTGACAGAGCCTGTGTTTTTGCCTCGTGCTTCGGATGTTTTTTAAACGTCTGCGTAGCCGCGCGCTGTGAGATGTAGCGCTAGCTCATTGCGCCGGGTATGTGGGCGCTAATTGTTGTTGTGCTGGTGTAATTTGTAATTGGCTGAGGGGTGATAATATTGTCATGTTTGTGGATATTATTATCTGATAATAATGTGGCCCGTTATCCGAAAGACGAATGGAGTGCTTGTGCGCGTGTTCCCGTCTCCATTAGCATTGTCCTTTTTGCTCAGCGGTGCTTGCTGTCCAAACACAGGGGTGAGTTAGTGCATAGGCCCGGTCAAGAGCACTTGTGAAAGGTGTTATCTTTTTAAAAACGTGCGCCTATTCTATCCCGCTTTGGAATGCCCAGTTTGTTTCCTGCGCGCTGCTGTAATCCCTTGATCAGTGTGACCTGTGTATGTCAGGCACTGCTTCTCATCCCTCCACTTCAAAGCTGCATTTTGTGGGTATAAATTATGAGAATTTACTTCTAGGTCCGACTGATTGGAGGTCACGTCCTCCCCGGGGCTGTGCTAAGGGGTCAGTTTGGTTCCCGTTTATCACAAAACCCCAGTGTTACACATCTCTTTTTCAACCCTTTGGATGTGTGATCTCAGATATGTGTTGTGAACTGAACATTCTAATGCTGATGTCACAATCACTGCTGTCTCTCTCTCTCTCTCTCTCCCTCTCCCTCTTTCTCTCTCCCTCTCTCTCTCTCTCTCTCTCTCTGGCTGTCTCTCTCTCTCTCCCCCCCATGTACACACAATATAAACACATACCATACATATACATATACAGAAACACAAACACGCCCACACACACTACACACAGACTATATAGATACATGTGTACACACATATGTAGTACAGACAATAATAATAAATGTACACAGACACATACACACACAGGCTCACACACGCACACACGCTCACACACACACAAACACACACACATATGTCGTGTTGTTGTGTCCTGGTCCATTGTGTGTGTTGTCAGGACCTCCCAGTCTCAGTAAGTGTGTGCAGTTCTCCTCTCCACTGTTACTGATTCCCTTTTTTTCCGCACCACAGATTAAATCCAACTGCCTTTTAACTGCTGCGTTGATTTAAACAATATGTGGGAGCGTTTCATCGATATCCAGCTTTGATGAATTATTGAACGCAGTTTTCAAGAGGAGGCACCATCTTTGCATAACACCCTTTACATTACTTATGGATCGTGGTCCCTTTGTGAATAAACAGCCTTCTGTTCTTTTCGTTAATTGGTAGGATAGGAAATGATAAAGTACAGGGAAAAAAAAAAACAAGATAATAATCACACATCTTTATCCAAACTTCTGCTCATTAGAGGGGCTCTGATTTACTGCTATTGGTTTTGATTTCGTGAGAAAAATGCACTTTGTAATATTAGTATTCCCCGAGGTTCGTTTAATGAAGCCCCCCCCGCGGGACCTGTGTGGAGTATCGCGTGACCTCCCTCTCGTGCCACGCGTGTTCTTGTGTTTGCTCTGGGGGGCAGTCCATAACTGGACCGTTGGCTCGAGGTGGTGGGGGGTGGGGGGGAGGGAGGTGTAAGCGGTCGCAGATTCTCTGTAAATTGAATCCCCGTTCGGGTTTATCTCCAGGGGCTCAGCTGGCCAGGGCAGGTGTGTCCCGTCCTGATATTAGCCTGACATTGGGACGTAGCGCAACGTCCCTCTCCCTCTCGCTCTCCCTCTCCCTCTCCCTCTCTCTCTCTCTCTCTCGCTCTCTCACCCTCCCCCTCTTTCTCTCTGTATCTCTCTCTTTCTCTCTCTCTCGTTCTTGCTCTCTCTATTCTTTCTGTCTTGCTCTCTCACTTTACCCTCAAACCCCCCCCCCCATACCCTAGAGACCCCCCCGGGCCAGCTTTTCATTCTATATTGATCTGAGCTGCACACACCCCCCCCCCTCCCCCCCCTCTCCCTCTCCCTGGGCAGAGTGGCCTAATCTTTGACACAATGCAGATCTGATGAAATTTGGAGTGATCCCTGTTTGTCCTTTACAAGGAGGACTGCTGGAAATCAAAGTGGTCAGGAGTCAGGGCTTTGACCTCTGACTCCCCACCCCCGTAAAATCATTAATGCCCTCAGGGGGGGGGGGGCAGGATCCAGGGTGAGACAACAGGAACACAACCTGCCCTCTGTCACAGGGAAACAAACAGGGGACTTCTGCCTGTGTGTACAGGAGAAAGGAGCTCATGGTCCATTGTGAGTGTGTGTGTGTGTGTGTGTGTGTGCGTGTGTGTGTGAGAGAGTGCCTGTATGTGTGTGTGTGTGTGTGTGTGTGTGTGTGCCTGTGTGCCTGTGTGTGTGTGTGAGTGTCTGTGTGTGTGAGTGCCTGTGTGTGTGTGTGCGTGTGTGTGTGTCTGTGTGTGCGTGTGTGAGTGTGTGTGTGAGTGCGCGCGTGTGTGTGTGTGTGTGTGTGTGTGTACCTGTGTGTGCGTGTGTGTGCGTGTGCGTGTGCACGTGTGTGTGTGAGTGTGTGTGTGCCTGTGTGCGCGTGTGTGTCTGTGGTGTGTGAGGAAGAGAGGGACACATCAGAGCTGCTCTCTGTAACTCTGAGATATGGGGAGGCTCATTAATTAGGAGCTCTCATTATCCCCCCCCCCCTCCAGGCCCCAAACTGTCTGACTGCACCCTGTCTCAAGTGCAGAGACACCCGCAGCTCACAAAGTCAACATGGGGGGGGAGTGGAGCCCCCCGCCCCCCTCACCACCTCCCAAAAAACCATTCTTATAGTGAATGACGTCGCACTGTTTACATCCGTGAAGTGAGTCGCCATGACGACTCCGGTTCATATTTTAGAATCGGCTTTTTGAAAACAAACCCATCCGTCCCCGGCCTTGGACGCCTTCCATCCGACTCATTAGAAGTTATCTGCAGACCTCTGTGCTATGCGGTGTAATTGTACCTACAGTATACCGGCGCGTGGAGAGGCATAATGACCTGCCGTTAATAATAGGCTTCTCTGTCACCGTGAATTGCCTCAGATCTTTCCGTTTCCAAGGTTACGAAATTTGGCACAACACACGCCCGATCCAAACAAACGGCATCATGTCTTTTTAATTACATCAGTCTTGGTTTACATCAGTCATTATATCCTCACACGCAGTGCGTGTGTATTTCGGCATATCAGTGACAGTATTTTCAATACACCTGATGGGTTTTACAAGGCCTTTGGACCAGAGCGTTAACCTGAAATTAATCATGGGTATAAGAATGTAGGATAGGCATATGTAGCATTATGCTTCTGCCTGTGCCTTTTCAGTCACTACCTAATACATAGATTGTTGACTTGTTTATACTGTCTAGACTGTTTATATTTATTGTATTGTGTGTGATGACTGAATAAAAAATACTACTACTACTATAAATACCGTATGCAGGGCAAGGTAGAGTAGTGGTTATGGAATGGTGTTTTTAATGCAGCGGTTGCGGGTTTGAATCCCAGGTGGGGCACTGCTGCTGAATCACTGAGCTCAGGTGTTTAACCTGCTTCAATATATCCAGGGGAAGCATCCAGGTGTATGAATGTAAATGTGTGTAGATCCAGGCATAGAGATTCAGTTTGTATAAAAAGAAAATCAAATGGGGAAGTTGCTCAGGATGAAGATGTCTGCCAAGCAAACTGATTGTGTAAATTAAGTATAGAAACAACTGTACAGGTCATGATACGCATTTTAGTGCACCAGTTGCTGTATAAACAGGACTTGTGTGAGGGGCCTGGTCTGAGCTGGCCCGGGTGATGGTGATGTAAGAGAGAGTGTACATCCCCTTTGTTAAGAGAGAGAGCAGGTCTGAAAGGGGCCAACATCTCAATGCAAGGCAGGCTTCTTGGCCTAGTTCCCAAAGGAGAGAAGGATCGCCCTGGCTAATTGTGTTTGGTGGGGAATTAATAGGAGGGAGAGAGAAGGAGAAATGGAGAAAGGGAGCGCAGTAGCTCAGTGAAATGTCAGAGGAACACTTGAGAATAATGCTCCCCCCAGCCCCCAATGTTATTCTCTCTCTCTCGCTCTCTCTCTCTCTACCCTCCTTTCTTCGAGAGCTGTTTCTTAGGCTGGTTTAGTATATTTTGGATTTTGGGAGTGGGTACTTCAGCGTTTCAGCTCTCATTACTGAAGATGCGGGGCATTGTTGAGCCCAGGGTAGGTTGGGTGGGGTGGGGGGGGGGGTGTGGGGGGGGGGAGTGCATTTCTCTGTGACATTTGCCTCTGAGGGGCAACAACAGTGCAATTAAAACAGGCCGTTATAGAATTATAATGAGCTCATTCAGACACTGCAGTACTGTGCTGTTAGACTGAGCTTCACACACACACACACACTCACACACTCACACTCATACACACGTACGCACACGCACTCACACTCACACACTCACACACACACACACACACACACTCACACACACACGCACTCACACACACACGCACTCACACACACACACGCACCACCACACGTACTACACACACACACTCACCACACATACGCACACGCACTCACACACAAACACATACACACACATACACACACACATTCACTCTCTCTCTCACGCACTCACACATTCACACACACACACACACACACACACACACATACACACACACACTCAATCTCTCTCACGCACTCACACATTCACACACACACACACATACACACACACACACGCACAGCCCTTTTTGAAGAGTCAGTCAGCAGAGATGAAGGATAGATGTTGAAGTTGCTCGATGGCAGAGAATGCCGGAGCTCAGATGAGCTCTGAAGGCTGTAATCTTCATTTCCTTTGTGCAGCTGATTGTGAGAGAGACATGCAGCCTTGGGGAGACTCTGCCTAAACACCTCATCCGTCACAGTGTCCCGCTCTACACTGTGGGCTGATGGGATAGCTACTGGAGGTGTTATCACAGATCATATAGACCCAACAGATGTTCAGCTTCAGGTTCTGCCTCTTAAACATTCATTAGTGGTGCGTGACCAGGTACAGCAGTATTTCAGTGGATGTTTTGGAGTCAAACCTGCAGTGCCTTGCTGTGTCACATGAGGAAAGGACAGGCTGGGCCTGCCAGCAGTGCAGGATCTGGATCCTGGGCAGGTGCGTGGGCGTGGAGTGTGGGGGCCGTAAAAATAGGATCTGGGTCAATCCTCTGATTGGCTGGCAGCCAAACGGGAGCCTCTGATTGGCGGTTGCCTAAGCGACATCAAAGGCTGGGGTTTGTCACTGCGGTTCCCCCCAATCAGGTCGCGGATCCGGCGGAAAGCTTGCGCCTGCATGCAGCCGGTAACTGCGCTCAAACTCCGCCCACTCCTGCTACTGACAGGAAGTTCATTTCGTACGCTGAACGGTCGTGATGGTTATTCGCCGTCGCCAGTGCACTGGGGAGAAGGTGGGGGGGTGGGGAGGAGAGAGAAAGAGGAAGGGAGGACAAGGGGGATATATTATCGGATATTATGAGAAAATTCATAAATATGTATTACAATTATTTTTAATTTAGAGGCAGATTATTTCATTCTGTCGCTGTTCTCGCTGGTGTCATTATTGCATTTATTTCTGCTCATTGCTTAATATCTCGATATAAATAGTTGTCCCGGCAACTTATTTCATGGTTAAAATGTGCGTGTAAGGCTGCGCTCGCTCCTGTGATAATATGCTCTCTGGTTATTTCATGCCACTGAAGCTTTCCGATCGAACCGAACTGAGAGGAGGAGAAGAGAGGAGGAAGGTGTAGTCAGACTGGGGGGGGGGGCCCTGTGACCCCCCAGGTCGGATCGCAGGACCGCAGAGGCGCTCATACGTGTCCCGGGCCTCGGTCGGCACGTGGGGGGCCCCGCGGACATCTACACACACTGACACCGGCAACACAATGAGAGTTCATTTATATCCATTGGAGTGGATGATTTGGGCCTAAGTGCCCCTTTAATGGGATTTTGGGTTACCCCTTATGTTTCAGTGACCATATGGGCCCCTAGCAGCCTGCCAGTCCCCCCGTTTTGTTTATGTGACCCCTGACCTTTGAACCCCGACCCCCTTAACCCCATTGCGGGGTAGGGCTCAGCTGAGATTTCGAGGACACACTTGGGTTTTAAAAGTCGTCTGTAGAGACGGCCTGAACTGGGCCCCCACATCAGAAGTATTCACTGAATGTCCTGGAGCATTAATATTCATAGTTTTGCATTAGGGGATTAGTTCTCTCGGGACAAAAAGAAGTCTAAGATTAATGTTCTTATTTGTATGCCCGCTGTACTAATTTATATGTGACTTTCATTCTTCTTAAACTGTTGCAGATGGAGGGTGTGGCAATAGGAAAATGGAAACAATACCCTCTGCTGCTCACACACTGTGTGTGAGTGTGTGTGTGTGTGTGTGTGTGTGTGTGTGAGTGTGTGTGTGCGTGTGTGTGGGGCTCCAGGTCAACACTGACGGAAAAGTCAGTAGTGAACTGCAGAAACAGCGTTCTATCACTAGTGGGTACAAAGGCAAGCAAAGTAGTCACAGCCAGTCTTAACACCACAGGGTCTGTTTTGTCCTTCTTTTCACAGACAAGTATAAATCTGGGGAGTATTTTTAAATCATGATCATGAGAAATATGGCTTCATTTTATTTCACATTCTTTAATCTCACGGGAAGGTTGTGAGACCCGTGCGCTTCTGAAGTCGACGCCGTAAAGCTGGGGGTGTCAGATCTGTCCCGATGTCACCCAGCCGAGGCCGGGGTGCTCCGCCCTTTTCCCTCCCGTGGCTGCGTCACGGCGTCGGAGATGAGATGGCGGGATGTGGCGGATTTACTTCAGAGAGCGTCTCCCTTTCCCCGGGTCCCTTTGTGATTTTCATCCCGAGACGCGAGCGTTTGACGGCTGCTGGAATTCCCGCCGTCTGGGAGGGAATTGTGGGAGTTTTGGCGGCGGCGGCGGCGGTGGTTTGTGTCTCCAGAGTTTACGGACTTGGCGGCGAAGATGAAGAGTTCTGCGTGTGCGTGTGTGTGTGTGTGTGTGTGTGTGTGTGTGTGTGCGCGTGTGTGCGTGCGCGTGTGTGTTTGCGTACTTTATCGCCCTGGCGACAGAATCCCAGGTAACGGTCTTAAAAACCTGCGCACTGAGAGAGAGAGGTATGTCCTGGTCTGGCCAAAATGATCAGAGGCTGACCTTTGACCTTTGCCATCTTCACTCGAGTGAATCACTGCCCCCCCCCCCTTGTGGACCGTGGTAATGGGAGGTGTGCAGTGCCTGCAGATGGGCAGTCGGGTGCACAACCAGACCAGGGTCAAACGATTATTTGAAACACTTTAACCCTTTAGACACCAAAAAATATATAAAATGAATCCTGTAGATTACTCACGATTTTGAACAAAACATCTATTTTCACCAAGAATTAAATTCTTGTTTTCATATCGCTGTGCCTTTTCGTAATGAACACGTTTCTGGAACATCCTATCGGATAATTTTAACAAAAACATTTTTTTTATCATCATCTCATGAGTTAAAACATTTCACACACACACACACACGTGGCTGACGCCATTTTGGTCCGCACAGCCGAGAAATTAATCTCAGATTCTCGGTGTCAGCTCTCTGTGCCCACCAAGGCCTGTGTGAGATTTTATCTCCCAGCTGAAGAAAAATAATATAAAAATAATAACACACGCACTGCACAGTCGCGGAAAATGCCGTGTGACCGCTGGCGTGGGTCCTGAAGGTGGCGGTGGATTAAATTACCTGCCCTGCAGCGAACAGGCGTGTGAGCGTGAGTCTCCACGGACTGACCAGTAAGCCTGTGAAGTGTACTGGTAGTGTACGGATGGTGAAGTGTACTGGTAGTGTACGGATGGTGAAGTGTACTGGTAGTGTACGGATGGTGAAGTGTACTGGTAGTGTACGGATGGTGAAGTGTACTGGTAGTGTAGGGTAATGGTCAGAGAACTGGGCTTGTAACCCAAAGGTTGCAGGTACGGTTCTCAGGTGAGGAAACTGCCAGAGTTCCGTTGAGCAAGGTACCCTAACCTGAATTGTTTCCATAAATATCCAGTTGTATAACTGTGAAAGTCGCTGTGGTTAAAGAGCGTCTGATAAATGTCTGTGATGTAGTGTCATTTAAATTGCTCGCTCGAAAAAGAGACGAGAGATTTATGTTAAAGTTCAGGAAACTGAGGACCTAGGCAGTCTCAGCAGGTTTTGCCTGCACCTATACGTATTTCAGGAGAGAGGGAAGGAAAGTTACAGTTTTGTGATGAATGAATAGGTAATGAATGGAGCACCTCACACCTGGTACCTGTGTCTCTGTAGTTTCCCCAAGTCCCTGCTATGGTTTTGTCTGCGTCCTCAGAGAGAGTGAGAGGGAAACTCTGGCAGCCCTCTCCCCCATGTCTGTCAGCGCTTAGCGCAGCAGCAAACCCCCCCCCCCCAACCCCCCCCCCACTCTGAAACCGGAGCCGAGGAGGATATTGTCAGGGATCAAAGCGATCCGCCCCGAAAGCGGAGGGGAGGAGGCCGGGCCCAATCCCTGAAGAGCCCCCCCACGCCAAGACAAACAGAGCAGCGGATCTGGCTTGAAAGGCTGCTGAGGGTTTAAATGGAGGCCGAGGAGCAGGTGCTGGGGGACACGCGTGTGTATCGTCCGGGACCTGAGCGTGGGGCGAGGGGGCGGGGGGGGGGCTAACGACAGCCCCCAAACTCTCAGATCCATCTAAGGACAGGATGTCCACATTCGTGCCCTTCTAAACGGGGTGCTTGTTCAGCAGAAGGATTTCGGGAGTTTTCATTGGACGTGGTCACTGTTTGCAGAGATGACATCACCTTTTTTTTTTTTACTTTCACATTTTAGGCCAGGGGTCTCAGACTTAGTCTCCGCTACAGCTTTTGTGATTTCCTTTCAGCTGCTAATTTTGGCCTCGGAAGGTGAGCGGCCTCTTTAGCCAATCAGTGACATGTATTAGCCAATCAGTGATGTATATTAGCCAATCAGTGACTTAAACGAAGCGCTTAAATGTGGAACACGTCTGAAAACGGCAGTCCATTTAAAGAGCTGGATATTTACTAAAGCACTTCAGGCTAAGTACCTTATTCCGGGGTACAATGGCAGTGCCAGCCCCCCCCCCCCCTCCCCGAAAGTCAAACCTGTAACCTTGGCGTTCCAGTTACCCAATTTACTACACTGCCAGTGCCACCCAAAGCCAGGGGGTAAAGTGGAGGACTTTTACACGGACCATGGATACCCCCTCAAGCATCAAACACACCCAATACAGACATTTGTTGTCTTGTGTTTCTCCCCCCCCCTCATGTTTACAAATACTGTGTGGGCATTAGCCAGCCCCGACCGTTTAAAAAGTGTACTGTATCCTTGTGATTTCTTGGTAATTGCTGGAGCGTTTATATTTAATGAGGAAACTGAAGTCGTGCCATTCAACAGAAACCTGTCCAACTCCGTTGTTAGTGAAATGACTCCCGCGGAATGACCTTCTCGACACGCCTCAGTATATGTTCTGCCTATTTTAATTGCCTTTCTCCTCTTTTACGCGTCTGGGTTAGCCGACGGCGCTATGACCCAGCAGGGTTCTCTTTTCTCTCGTGCTCCAGCTCAGCGAACCCCGAGCCTGAAGGAGCAGGGAAAGGAAGTCATTAGTGTAGAGTAGTCCAGTTCGGTTGCTGTTGCTGGATATCCTTTCAGATCCTCGCGCAGAAATTCCTGGGATTTTTCCGCTGTTTTCCCCCGCGTGCGGTTTTCTCTGTCGTTCTCCCTCGCGCGCGCGCGCGCTCTCTCTCCGCGTATTCTTCGTATAGGTCGCACTTTCTTTTCAGGAGTTCTCCCTTGGAATTACGTTGTGTTTTCGGAATTTAAAACTGCAAGCTTGCACAGGGAAGACGAGGCATCTAACGGGTCTTTGGAATACTCTTTGGTTATAAATACAGTTGTCGGGCAGGAGAAAACAAAGGAACGCGACTGTTTTCAAGTTTTTTGTTGTTGTTGTATTTCGTTCCGTTACGTTCTGGTCCAGTGTTTTTTATTTTTTGGGGAAAGTATTACGCACGTAACTGGATATAAGTGTTTTTACGAGACAGTGCCACATATACTGTCATATTTTTTTGACATCCTGATCATCCAAGTGAACAAAAAGTTACTGAATGAATATGCTCACCGCCCCGCTGTTACAGTAAAGGGGATTTGTCTGTCTTCGCAGACGCCGTGCTGCGCTAGGGTGATTCGACCGATATATAGCCTGCCGAATGTAGCGGATCGCCCTGTCAGCGCGAGCGCCATTTGGATTATGTGTTGTGCGTTAATTAATCACACCTGGTAAAGTTCCAGATCACCTCTTTTTTTTTTTTGTAAAGAAAACATCTCCCGTTTTTTTTCGCGCGTCGCCGGGTTGACGCGGAGACTGTAGCTATCCGCCGCGGTCGTTCGTCCCGGGTTCGCATTCCGCCCTGCCCCGTTCCGCCCGCTTCTCGGTGAAAATATGCTGCAACATTGAGGGAAGTCGCGAGGCAGTATGACTTGCTCTTGCAACTCTCTTGAATCGGATTTCTCCGCCTATGTAATATCTTGATGCTGGACATTTTTGGTTTACAAATATGATGAAATGGCAGCCCCGGAAGAAGGTAAGATTTTTATTTTAAAAATGATTCAATATTTTTGTGTTACTGTCATGTGGATAATGTCCTTTTTGCAAGGTGAACGGAGTCTCCTTTTCCTCGACAACGTTTACCGAAATCAGTTTAATCTTCTATGGATTTTAACGTGCATGTTTGCTGTTCTTGGTCATGTTTGCTTAATGACCGTATCACTGTGTCCCTTTTTAATAATCTGAATGTATTGTAGACCTTATCTGTTCACACCAGTCTTCGGTATTTGTGTCAAACAGTTAGCGGTAGTTGTACAAATCAAACTTTCTGTTGATCTTAGGGATTTTTTTGTGTGGTTGAGTTGCGTGAATGAGCCAATTGGCCCAGCCGACAAGTAGGCTAAATCATCTGTTTTGAGCGTTCGGGGGTGTAAAGTTGTGAATTTTCATTTGGCCCGGATTAGTATACGCATAGGGGTAGGCTTTACGTGAGGCGTGTAGTGAAGGTGTAAATCGGGGTGCATTCTACGCGTTGGAGGAGAGTGAGTGAGCGGGGGTGGGGAGTAGGGAGTAGGGGGCGATAACCCTTGGGGGTAGGTGAAGGAAAGCGGGGCGCAGACTTGCCCCGTCGCCCGAGGCTGTTCTGTGTTCGGTACACGACTCTCCGAGGAAGATCACAGTGTGCGGGTGTCTATAAAAAACGACGCTGCACGCGGCACAGTTGCCCTGGGTCTGCTCCGCGTGCTGGGCGTAATTGCTTTGCGGAGAACTGGAGTGGCGACGTCCGCGTGAATGTGATGAACAGCTGTAATAAAATTCCACGCTCGAGCAGTTGTCACCGTCATTTTTGTACGGTAAGAAGGACCATGCTGCCGAGCTCGCCACGCACGCCACGCACGCGGCCAGACTTAATGTCACATGCAGCGCTTTGCACGGGGAGTGGAAATATACGTGCAATAACACTCGCCTCTGCGCTGCTTCGTTTACCCTGCATTTATGGACGCACTGCCGGATGAAAAACATAAAAGACAAGTAAATGTAAAAAAGATGGACTGTTGAAAGTTGAGGGTGTTTTTGATTTCTTCTAACTCAAAGATCGTATAAGATCTTTAAAACTATTCTCTCTCGTATGCGTCTTTAATTATTTTGCAAACCCAGACAACGGATGATCCGTTCCAGGAATCCTACGGTGCAAAAGCGCACAGTCGAAGGTAACGGAAAGGCACAGCTGTTGCAGTTCCCTTGCGCCCCACTAGGGGGAGGTCGTCAGAGGATGAGAAGAGCATTCTCTCCCCGAGAATCAAATACGAGTTCTGGATTTTTTGCCTACATGCTCGCATTCAGTTCTTCATTCTTTTTTTTTTTTTTTTTTGATATCGCGTCATTGGAACAGTCATTAATGAGGCCGGTTTCAGCCTGTGCAAGGTACTGGGGATGAAAAGAAATTCTAAGACAAAAGTGCTTTGTGTGTGAGATTATTAACGCAGGGAATTGAAAGCGGCTGCCCTACACGTCGTGAGTCATTATTGCAGCTGCGGCGCACCTCTGCCGGAGAAGAGTCATCCGACAGCCCTCCCCTGAGGGAATTAAAGTCCTCTCTCACCCTCGGAGTTCACGTGCGATCGCCTGGACCTGTGGAGGCCTGAAGAGGCAGCTCTTCTGTTCGCTCCTCACTCAGAGCACCAGTTGGATGAAAATGAGAAAGGCCTGTTAACCTGATGGTGGGGAGGGAGAGATGACTGTGATGCTGCTGCGGCTTCGTTCAGGGGGTGCGAAGCAGCACTCCCCGTTCAGGGCTTCTGTGGGTCATTTTCAGGGGTGCCTGACCCTCGCTGGTCCTCGCCCGGCTGTAGTAATCGTGTGACCTCCCCAGAGGGACGGTCATGGATGGGAACTGGCAGCTCCCTCAGACTCAGCTAGCTTTTAATATCGCTTTGGAAGCACTGCCCTTCAGAAGGTTTGTGAGGTCAGAAGGACCCCCCCCCCCCACCCTCCCTGTCCCTGTGTCTCTGTAACCGGCCCCCGGGGGGGAGGAGGGGGGGTTTGGCATTGCCGCTGTCCTCTGCTGAGCCGGCAAACGGGCGTGACGCGGCTGGACTGCAGCGCACCAGTGAGCGGAATGATGATGATGATGATGATGATGAGGGAGAGAAAACCCTAACCCTGTCGGTTGGTGCTGCCATGCCATGTGCAACACCGACTGTCAGCTTCCCCCCCGACCCCTTCTCACAAAAACACACTTTTTTATCTGTTTTTATCGGGCCTTCTCACTCTCTCTCTCTTTCTCTTTCTCTTTCTCTCTCTGTCCATCCCTTAAGCCGGCTGGAAATCAATACACTGCTCTGGTGAACATTTATTGACGTTCCTGCTACGCTGGTCCTTCGTTGTCTAATAATGGATTACACTAATAAGTTAAACGCTCCATATTTGCGATGTCGGAGGGAGGGAGCGAGGGAGAGAGAGAGAGAGAGGTGTGCTGTTCAGTCTAAAGGGCAGGGATTCTTCTGGAACGGTATCCTTGTTTGCCGCAGATTACCCGGATTTTCTCGCTCAAAGGCCGGTGGGTTGGGGTATTTAAAGGCTGAGCCGCTCCTCTCCAGGCCCGGGAGCTTGAGTTGGTACCGTACGGTACAGTGCGTAAGGCCGCGATCGCGGCTGCGTCCTCAGCTGGAGCTGGGCCCGGGAGTGTCCCATTGGCGGGACTGAAGCGATTCCTGTGTGAGAGGGAGATGGGGAGGGGGCAGCAGAAGATGCCCTGGGTAGCACACATCAGCCAGTGTTACTGCTGTGGAACCCAATGCTAAATTAGTTGTGTACGATGTGTTATTTAAAAAAAATAAATCATCACATGCCCCCCCCCCCCCACCCCCTTTCTGTGCACTCCAGCGGTTTGGGAGTCGCTGACACGGTGCTCTGGGGGGTGAGTAATGTGGCTCAGGGGGCGAGGGGGTTGGGGGGTGGGGGGTGGGGGCAGGAGTGCAGATTCCAGTGGGAAAATGTGGATATTCGTCATGCGTTCAGTTTGACGTGCTTCACTCCAGATCTCCCGCTCGTCAGCGATTGAAACCGCTGAACCTCGCATAGTTCTGTCTCCTGAGCCACAGTCACAGAGCCCTGCAGAGCCTGGTAGTAAAAATATAGCCCAGAGATTTTCCCTGGTTCTTCAGGAGTAATAAGGAAATTATATTTATCCTCAAACGACTTCGGGGGACCACAAGTGTTTGGCTTTATTGCTGAACATCCTCTTGTGCTGTCAGCTGTTGAAGCTGGAAAAAAAAGACCCTTGATGTGTGTGCTTATGACATTCCCAAGGCCCCTGCCTCTGGTTCAGGCTTTTAATGTCTAAAAAAGCCAGTGTTTCTTGATTAATTGATTAATGGAAAAACTCACATCTTTGAATAGGTGTAGTTCGGGCCCAGTCAGGATTTGATCCTGGAGTCTCCAGTCGGGGTTCTCCCTGGAACCCCATCAACTGTCCTCAGAAATTATTTGTGAGAAGCAAGCTTGTACTTTGCCTTTTTGAAATGTTTCTACTGTCACTGGATATTTCCCTACTGTCACTGGATATTTCCCTGTCACGGTTCACAGCTTGTTCAGAGTTGTGAGGGTCCTCTGCCCGTTTGTTTCGGTGGCGGTTCTGACTCCGTCTCACGTGCCGGCGGTAAGCCGTGCCACCTGTGCGCCAGGTAGAGGTGTACCGCCGCGCGGGACGGAAATTCGCCGCTGGGGTTCCTACGGTCCGGCGTTCCTCTCCGGCTTTCCTGCTCCGCGTTCGCCCTCAGGTTCGCTCTCCGCATTCCACCCTCCCGGTTCAGCTGCGCCGTTCTCTTAGGGATCCTCTGAATAGTAGTCCTCGGTAACCGGGAGCGTTCCCTGCTCCGGTTTTTAACGTGTGATTCCAGCGCGTTTACGAGGCTCCTGGAGAAAAGGCCGTCTGTCCTCGGGCACTGGATCAGTCTCCGCTGGGCCTCCAGGCTGGCAGCCGTGCCCTTTCCGAGGGATAATACGTTCCTTGTTTTTTTATACCGCTTTTTTTTCATTTTATTTTATTTTTTACTTTGTAGACTAGAGATGGGGAAAGCTGAGAGGGTTACAGATAGGCATGGGACCACAGCTCAGCAGAGTCCCCCGTGGTGGGGAATCTGCCCCCTCCCCCGATCTGCACGGGTGTGGGGGTTCGTATGTGGGTTTAGAGTTTTCCGCCCTACGGACTACGCCGTGTGGTCTTCCCGATCAGGGAAAATCCCCATGCATCCTCCCGGAAAAGATGTGAGGAGACCCAATCACAGAGCGGGACGGTGTGGTCCTGAGATTCCGGGTTTGTGATGAGTTCGGGAACGCTCAGGCGGAAGACTGGGAACCACCGATCGGAATCGCTGAAGGAAAACTGCGGAATTTTATCGTGCCGCAGAGTTACTGCAGATCCCGAGAAACACAGGCCTGTTGGGAATGGATGCTGTCCGGAAGCGTTCATTACGTGAAAAGTGATGTCAAAACAAACCCGTTTTGATGATGAAGTCCTTTATTTATTTGAATCCTTACTCACATTACTGAATCCTTTTTAAAAATAGGCTTCTCTTACCCTGTATCTTTAACTTCATAACCATTAATCAAAGCAGTGAAAGTCTGGATCCTGTCGGAACATTAATTAATTTTCTGTTCTACATGGGTTTTCTGAGCAATACATCTTTTCACTGACACCTTTTATCTTTTGTGAACATTTTCATTTGTCTGGCCTTCTTTGGAAATCAGAGATTTTGAGTTTTCTCCCCAGTTCTGCTGAATCCTGACGCTTTGACAGTACACTCGTTTTGCAGGTGTGACAAATTAGAGTTTTAATTCTCATGCAGTCACGTTTGTCATCGCTGATGATGACCTTTTAAAGACAGCGTAATTTTGGGAGCTAATTCCAGGTTCTGTTGACCTGTCTGTCGGTTTGAGGTTTTTTATCTCTTAACATTCCACTGTATCCCAGTTACCTCGGTGATTGACAGATGTGGGTGTGGTCATGGCCTGTGTGTGACTCCGCCCAGCCTGCCATTTGGGGACGAGACCATGTGATCCAGAAACAGGATTTTATGAGCGGTTGCCTAGAGACGGTCCACAGCTAAAGGTCCCCATTTTGGCTGCATGTCCTGTTCTTGGATGGAAAAATCCAGGTTACAGGATGGAATGAGAGTCTTCAGGGGAGAAAGAGAGAGAGAGAGAGAGATGTGAGTGAAAGAGAGAGAGATACAGAGAGATATGGAGAGAGGGAGAAGGAGGGGGGATGGGAAGAGAGTGAGGGAGAGGAGGACAGAATGGTGTCCAGGAACGGGACAGTTGGAGGGAGGGATGAGGGTGGGGGGAGGAGCTGGATAATTAATGATGGGGAGCGATAGCACCTGCTGTTCCTCAGAGCACTGGGCCGAACGGAGCGGGACAGGCCTGCGTGCCCCAGGCCCTCATACCCCCCCCCCCCCCCATCCCATCTGAGACCGAGCGCCACGCACAGACGTACAGAGACCTGCTGTTATTATACCCGCTCAGTATGAGCCACGCCCCCCTGAAACCCCAAACCTCACCTCCACTCACATCTAAAATAGATTTTTGAGATTTCTGTGGTGAAATATTTATTTTCTGTAGGGAGGGGAGGAATGCCTCATCTCACCATGCAGCAACAAGCCACAAACATGAGCCTGTTTATCTGAGTCTGAAGCTGATTTTAAATGATGCTTTTCAGATAGAGAGGGAGAGAGAGAGAGAGAGTGAGTGAGTGAGTGAGAGTTTTGGAGGGAGAGATAGAGATAGAGAGGGCTCAGGAGGGAGGGACGGCGGAAGAGAGAGAGATTGAGAGAGAGATAAACAGGGGGATTGCTGGTACTCATCCATCAATTACATGCTGATGGTGAAAACCTCCAGGCACTGTGGTCATCCCGGGTTTGGCAGTTAGCCATGCTGGGAAAACAGAAGCTCCCATTGGCTCCCCTCAGGGCAGCGTTAACCAATCACCTGCTGATCTGCAGGCAGCAGTACACACACACACACACACACACACACACAACCACACAACTTTGGCCTCCACAGAGCATTACAATACTAGACCATTTTTTGAGAGTCTGAATGAGAGGGAGGAAGGACAATCTGCGAGAGGAGAGGTGAGTGAAAGAGGGAGAGAGAGTAAATAAAGGAGAGAGAGAGAGAGAGAGAGAGAAGGGCTTCTGAAGGTCACAGGAGACTCTAACATCCCCCACTCTCCCAATTCTGTATTCCGCTTTCCCTCCAGCAGAATATGCCGTACCTACGCTTCTCTAACCTTCAGGTGAGAAACATGCTGATACCTCAGCTCCCCGCAGAAGGGGAGAGCAGCGTGGAACGCACCCGGGAAAGCTCGGCACGAAGGGTATACGATTCAGTGACATCCTGCGCCAAAAATGACTCTTCCTGTCTGAAGCACTTTGCCATGTGTGCGTGCGTGCGTGCGTGCGTGTGTGCGTGCATGTGTGTGCCACAGCTATGAATGATACTTTATACCCTTTCCAGTGGCAAAGAACATCATTTCCTGAGGTCATACATTCATGCGTGAAGATCACACTCCCTAAGATGGCACTCCCAAGTTCAATAAAAACCCACATTACTACCAGGAAGTGGACTGCGCCATAACCAATATTATTTTTGCACGTTTCATTGGATGAAACTGATCGCAAACCTCTTTAATTAACGAATAATTGGATGATTATAGAGACTCGCAAATTAATCTTACCGTGTCAGAGTTTAATTCATTCGTATGTGCGTCTTTGTTGCGTGTGCGCTGAAATTACTGCCAGGTGTGCAGACGCTTCCTGTTTACCGAAAATGTTTTACGTTTTTATAACTTTGAATAGCTATTTGACATTTGAAATTTAAATATGATACAGCGCTGTATTAGAATATGAAATAGAAATAAGCAGCAACAGCGCATGTAAATAAAGACATTTCTCCCCATTTGACAGTGCATCATCGCGACGTTTAGCATACCCAGAAAACATGTCTAGACTCTTTCCAGCAAAAGGATTCACAGAGCCAGTGATTTAAAAACATTATTTTGATGTAATTGTCCAGCGTATGATTGCTGAATGCTTGACAACCAAAAGCGTCGCGTTCAAAATTGGCCGTGACAGACGGCTGAAAATAGAATGGTTCGCTTCGCTCGAGGGAGCGACAGAAGAGTTCCAGCGGGGTTTCAGATCCGCGCTGGAGCTCTAATCACCAGGACGCTCTGCGAGGAGAGCGGTTTTAGCCGTCGCTGTCGTAATTATACATTATTAATTACGAGGTTGTAATTTTCACTCAACTGCGGCGTTTATCTTTTTAACCTCGGACCGAAATTGCTTGAAGATCTCCTGGTGGTTTTTGAAATTAAAACGGCTCCATAACGTTTTAGGAAATGAAGTTAATTAGAACAGTATTTCTCCCATGTTGCAGCGGAGTTGAGGCAGTAACGCAGGTCAAAGGTCACGCCTCTCGCGTTTGGGGAAGCAGGGAGGTGCTTATTTTCCTCTTCAGTCATTCAAATAAATTAATTTAATAGTGATTCCTCAACTGAAGAATCCTTGAGGCCACATTCTGTCCATTTTTAGATAGATTGATTTACAGAAGGGAAAATCTTATGAGACCTTGACTTGGAGAAGGGAGAAATCCTATGAGATAGATGTGATAGATCTGAAAGAAAGATAGTCTGAGACTGGATAAATGTTGGCCAGCCACACACTGCAATTTTTTAACGAGGAAAAGTAATCAATCCAGGCTAGATTAATGGATTGTAGATCAACCTCAGTGGCAGAAACCTTTGATTGTCTGTGCTTCTGGCTTTTCAATGCACAAGGGCAATTGGATAATTTCATTGACAAATAGTAACAGTAATATTGGGCTTGCGCTGGTCAATAAAATAATTTGCTGAAAAGACAATACAGTACATTATTTGCTGCTGGTTTCAGAGTATTCATACGTGGCTGTGCCTTTGTGATTACCACGGAGTTCTATCAATCAAAACTTATTTATGAATCCCAAATTACGCTCATTTACCATTCTCTCACCATTCTTTCTGATTTATTTTGTTAATTTCACCGACCGGCCAAGTGAGACGTTCTTGTGCATGTGTGTGTGTGTGTGTGTGTGTGTGTGTGTGTGTGTGTGTGTGTGTGTGTGTGTGTGTGTGTGTGTGTTTGTGTGAGTGTGTGTGAGTGAGAGATGCTGTGCATGTATGTCTGTGTGTGTGTGTGTGTGTGTGTGTGTGTGTATGTATAGTGTGTGTGTATAGTGCGTGTGTGTGTGAGTGTGTGTATTTGTGTGTGTGTGTTGCTGTTTCCTGTCCAGCCTAAAGCAAGTGCACTTCCTCAGTCCATCTCCCATGCGTCATGTGACCAGGTGAAGTGAGGAAGTGTTTTACTGGCCGTTGTAAAAAGCAGGAAAGCGAGTTTATGGTCTCATTTCACACTCACCTCGGGGTCTATCCTGAGTTTTTATATCAGGGCTGTTCAGATTACACTCTCACACGGCCTATGAGCATTTATGCTGAGCACACAGTTGTGCTTTGCTTCTGGGGTTCTGGGGCAGATAGATCCTTTGTGTCTTATTGTTCACAGAAACAGGCTGTGCCTCCCAACTAGCTCCTCCACAGCGGTCAGATTAGACCTTCAGGTTACCAGCCCAGCTCTCTAACCATTATACTACATTACCCACGCAGTGCTGGGCATTGGAAGGTGCTTTGGACACTGAGGACTTGAGTGCCATTAACCTGAAGCTGTACTTTCCTCTCTCATTACCTCACTGACTTTGCACAGTACCTGAATGTTCCCAAAGTCCTCTAGCACAAACAGAGCTGTGGATTTCACCTGTGCATTACCTGCCTCTCTCTCTCTTTTAGTTTTCTTCTTCTACCTTTTCTCAGCTGCAGTTCTTTTTTCCCTCTTTTTCAGTCTCTTATGTCTTTGACTTATATTTTTTAGCTGTTCCTCTTAAGAGTTTGAAGAGCAGGTTTTTTTTTGGGGGGGGGGAGGGGGATTTTAAATTGTTTTTTTCAAAGTTCAGAGTCAGTGTTCTAGAACTCCGTTGCTTTCTGTTTCCCAGCAGTGATTGTGACATCAGCATTAGAACGTTCAGTTTAGAACCTTAAAGGGTTAATGCCCCGTTGGCAAGCACTGCATGGAGCCTCAGCTGAGGGGAGGGGTGACGCTCTCTTTCGTTGTCATGGGTTACACACTGACCCCCCCCCACCCTCCCCAGGACCCTGCCCTGCCTCTCCAGGATTTTATTTTACGGTCAAGGGGTTCAGTGCCTGGACATCTACACACCGGGAAGCGCACCTCTGCCCTGGCTGGGGGCGGAGTTTAATTGGGGATCTGCGGAGGTCAGATATTAAAGCTGGAGCCCGTCAGCTTTGCGCATACAAATGTGCGCGACGTCTTAATCCTTCCCCACCCCTCCTCTACCCACGACCGGTGCAAATAAATTACGCTGCCATCTTGTCTTGTAAGAGCTGTAAAAAAAGATGGCTTTGGAGAGAGAGAGAGAGGGGGAGAGAGAGAGGGAGGGAGTGCAGGCGAGAGGGAGAGAAAGAGAGGGGGAGAGAGGGAGAGGGAGAGAGGAAGGAGGGGGAGAGGCAGTGTGGTAAAACTGAAAATTGTGACTACATTGAGACAAACAAAACCCCACATTTATTACATCTCTCCCCCACTTGCCTACACACTGTGGACACCCCCCCCCCCCCCCCCGTGTCCTTATTAGTGCAGTATGCAGCAGACCAGATTCCAGAGGTCACTTTATGACACTTGTGTGCTGAAGAAAAATACTGTTCACAGTTCCAATGGAGGCCTCATATTCCATGCAGTGGGTGAAGCCTGTCTTTCATAAAAGTAAATATAGAGTCCGGGCTGCTGTCCTCCCAAAGCACTCTGGGTATTCTGCGCAGGCCACGCGCTGGCTGCTGGCTCAGTGCTGAAGCGCTGCCTGTACAGGTGAGGGTGCGTTTAGCGCCTCAGACTCCTGTGTAGGTGTGCGGGCCCCGCTCCAGGCTGCCCGGCCGTGCCCATTAGCATGGCACACGCCGCGCCGCAGCTGCAGTACAGCGCCTGCGATCGCGTGTCTCCCCGCCCAGGCTGATTGGCACTTAAAAAGGAGTAATCACTCGAAGGAGCGAAGCGCTACCACGCAATTTACGGCGTTTGTGTAGCTCCTCAGGTGTGAAATTACCCGCGTGATTAGTGACGCTCGGCGTGTGTGATCCTACCTCGTCATCGCGGGGAAAAGAAAGATGTCAGACGAGTGGAAGCGGGAGGGCTGCCAGGGTGTTCAGCGCCAGGCTGAGGGTCTGATGCAGCAGGGTGGTTTTTTTCCCCCGCTGGCACAGGTGGCAGTGCCTGGACTTGAGACCTCTAGAGATACCCCTGAGGGGGTAATAGAGGAGGAAGGGTGTTTTTTTGGGAATGTTTTCAGTATTCTAGAACTCCACTGCACTCTGTCGCCAGCAGTGATTGTGACATCAGCATTAGAATGTTCGGTTAAGAACATTTCTGATCGCATGTTTGTGACATCACACTTGCGATCCTAAGTGGGAGGTGGGGGGGGGCTGTGTTTGTGGGTGGTTCTCGTTGTCATAGTTACGCTGTGGAAACCTAACATGCCCTAGGCCTGTACGTGCTGCAGTCTCCAGTCCAGGATCCGCCGTCAGAGTTGAAAGCGGTCGGCTCATTTTTCCCAAACATGTTTGTCGTTATCGAGCTGCGTTTTTCTGTCTTCTGCAATTTCGCCGTCTCCGTCAGCGTGATCGGCATTTAAAAGTGCGTCGCGAAATCGCTTTCTAGTTTTCCCCCCAAAAGTGGGTCATTTTCTTTTTTCTTTTTTAAAAAATTCCGTCTGCAGAAAATATTCATTGAGAAGTGTCGGGTGGCGGCCTGTTTATAAATGGAACAGATTCAGTGTTGCGTTTTTGTGTGAGTACCTGTGCAGGGGGGGGTGGGTTTAGAGAGGGAGGGGGCACTGCGTCTGGTGGGTGGGAGGTTTGCGTGTTACTGGTGTTACAGCTGTCTGAACCAGGGATGTGTGTCAGGGCACTACATAGATTTTTATAGCACGGGGGGGGGGGGTACTCCACCCTGTCTCACTCAACACTGTCACTGTCACTTCGATTTATAGAGCACTTGGGGAGAGACGGAGGGAAGGAGGAGGAGAGAAAAAAAGAGAAAAGAGAAAAGACATGGGGAAGGAGGGGAAAGAGAGCAAGAGAGGGTGGGGGAGAGAGAGAGAGAGAGAGAGAGAGAGAGAAGCAGGGCTTTGGGGTGACCGCTGGTGAGTCGTGCTGGATCGGCCGTTCCAAACTGGGAGAAAAAAGGAGGTAAAGAAGGAGGAAGCGTCTCTCTGGCCCTTTAAAAAGAGGCGTGGCTCGGAGCCTGTGGGGCCAAGCAGAGGCCGGCGGCAGCAGGTGTCTCTGCCTCTGCCACCCCGCCGCCCCGCCGCCCCTCCGCCCCTCGTTTATTTGCGCTAATCGCAGAACAATTGAATTAGCGGGGCGCGTTCCGCTACCAGCAGCGACCTGGCACCGCTTTCCAAATTAACTTCGTTTCCTTAATTTTTTTTTTCCTGAAGCAGCATCTTAATGCGCCAAGTGTGTGAATCCTTCCCTGCGTGTGAATCCTTCCCTGTGTGTGAATCCTTCCCTGCGTGTGAATCCTTCCCTGCGTGTGAATCCTTCCTTGCGTGTGAATCCTTCCCTGCGTGTGAATCCTTCCCTGTGTGTGAATCCTTCCCTGCTTGTGTGAATCCTTCCTGGTGTAACCTTCCCTGCGTGTGAATCCTTCCTGCGTTGAACCTTCCCGTGTGTGAATCCTTCCCTGCGTGTGAATCCTTCCCTGCGTGTGAATCCTTCCCTGCGTGTGAATCCTTCCCTGCGTGTGAATCCTTCCCTGTGTGTGAATCCTTCCCTGCGTGTGAATCCTTCCCTGCGTGTGAATCCTTCCCTGCGTGTGAATCCTTCCCTGCGTGTGAATCCTTCCCTGCGTGTGAATCCTTCCCTGGCTCCCACCGGCACCTGGAAATGTCCTTTTTAAAAAACATTTGTGCAAACTGGTGGGACATGGGTGTTTTTTTTGTGGTTGACAGTGCCATTTATATTTAGCTATTTAACACACTATTATCCTGAGCGACTTGTACAGCTTATTTTTGATTGATTTTGTTGCACAAATCCATGATGCTGGAGATGCTGAAGCAGCTCAGAATCTTTGTTCTCTCATTGGCTGTGCCTCACCTGGGAACTGAACCTGCAACTTCTGAATCATTGGGCCAGGTCCCTAACCAATAACTCATCACTCTCTCATATGCTGTCCTGCAATCAATGTGTTTGTCTGATATTTAGGCAGGAAGGAGTGTCCAAATTAGCACAATGCATTTGGGAGTGTACTTAATAAGAGGGTGAACTTGGCGGATATTGAAAATTCACTTCTTGTACGTCTGGATAAAAGCGTCTGCCAGATAAATGTCATGTAATGAAACGCAGCGGAACACGGTGCCGCGTACAAGCGTGTGTGTTTTTTAAAATTTCAAACTGTCCAGTTGCTACACATTGGTGGTGGGTGAGGTGAGTTTCCCCCCTCATCACTGTAAAGCACTTTGAGCGTTCGGAAAAGTGCTGTATAAATGCAATGATTCATTCATTCATTCATTCATTCATTCATCCATCCATCCATCATCTCTACTGCTCAGCCCCTTTCATCCCCGGGCCCGTTATCGGAGGCAGTTCCACAGCCTGAAAGACTCTTGATTCCCATTTTATTTCCCCCCTTTGTAATGAATCCAATGCAAATCAGAAGAAGAAGAAAAAAAACCAAAGCAGCGGAGCGTTCTGCGCGAGTCACGCTGGCTGCTCGCGTGTTTCACGCAGTTCATTAGTTATTGATGCGCTCGTTTACTCGCTTCAATCAAAGTGTGTCTGAGGCGCCTTCCTGTTTGTGAAATTAGTGTCAGATTATCTTGTTTGAGCGCTGTGTCCCTGTTATTCCAGTGATGGGGGAAGTCCCTTGTGTGTGTTTTTTTCCTGAAGAGGGACTGGATTGGTTTTCGGGGGAAACCTGATTAGACTACTGTTCGAGTTAATTACAGCAGGGTTTTTTTTCCCTCCTCTCCCGATCTTTGTATAATCTAATTACACGACGCCTGGTTTTCCAGTCCTATGAAATGAAATCCTAACCGCTCCCCGGGGGGAAGCGTGGAGCGGAGCGCCGGGAACGCTCCCTCGTATCCCGGAGGAGGCGGGGGAGGGACCGGAACGCCGTCTCGGAATACCGGCCTTTATTTACCGCGCCGTTTGTGTGTCGCTTCGCCGCTCGCGGTGAGAAACAGCGCCGACGCCGTCCTAGCCGACGCCCTCCTAGCCGACGCCCTCCTAGCCGACGCCCTCCTCGCTCACGCCTCCGCTCTCTGTGACTGACGGGACGCAGCGGTGCAGTTACGGGGTACAGGGCTCGTAATGTGGAGGTTGCGGGTTTGATTCCCAGGTGTGACGCTTAACCAGCTGCAGGTATCCAGCTGTCTAAATGGATACTGTGTTAAAAATGTGCACGCTGTGAAAGTCTCCCTGGATAAGCGCATTTGCTAAATGGGCTGTGATGTGATGAGAGCGAGAGAGAGAGGGAGGGAGGGAGAGAGAGAGAGAATCATCCCTCACTCTCTGGCTCTGCACAGGGACCCAGCAGGGCAGGTGGGTTGCTGGGTGTGTGACTGCAGGTCTGGGAACTGGGCCTAGTGCTGATCAGCTGGTGCACGCTCTGGGGAAGCTCATGGTAGAGCAAAGACTGTGGAAATCTAATTGCAGACAGACGGCGTGTCTGAACCTGTGTAACGTTAGTAACTATTGTGTAGAAGTTTATGAAATAACTGTCATGAATATTGGTGAGAATAGAGGACCCTTTCTTCACGGATTTTTACTGGTGTCTAAAGGGTTTTTTTTATCGCTTTCAAATCCACCCCTCACCCCCTTCCTCAAATACCTCCCCCCCCCTTCCCCACCTCCCACCCCAAAGCACACAAGCCTGACACAGTCTGCCACTGCCATCTTGAGAAGCTGGTGGGTAGGGTGGGGGGCGGCGGGGGGGGGGGGGAGCAGATTGCCTTTAATTTGTCTCCATTAATCAGACCCTCCTCCCCGAGTCTGCACAGACTTCCTGTGGGGGGGGGGGGGGTATCAGACGGCCGGTAGACCCAGACGGGGCTGGGATATGACAGTAATTGGCTGATTTGGGGCTCGAGGGGGAAGGGGGGGGTCCAGGGGCCTTCCCTGTAATTACCCAAAGTGTAAGTACGAGACACCCCAGCCTTTGTGTCTTAAGTGGGGCCAATTGGGGACCCCCCCTTTTTACACTGAGCCCTGCACCCCCTTCTCTTATCCACAGGATCCCTGGGGAGGCATTACAGCCCTCTGTGTGTGTGTGTGTGTGTGTGTGTGTGTGCAGGCAAAACCCTGCTCTTCCCCCTCTCATCTTCATCAGACAAACAGCTCACACCTCCTTTAATGAGCAAATACGTTTCTATTTAAAATGTTGAGTGAATACATGTGAACAGACGCACGTTCAAATGCAGGTTCCAGAACTAACGGCAGCGATTTGACTGGTGATGTGTTTGTGTGGGAAAGGTGTGTCACATGTGTATGCATGTATACAGGTGTGTCACCCTTTCCACACAGTGAGTAGAAAGTGAGTGACATACGCTTCCCTGAACTTTTTGTTTTCATATTTGTGTGAAAATGTCCCATAGTTTGGAACATCACAGCGTCCCCGCGTCCCAGTCATTGTCTCACCCCCCCGGTCCAATAATTATTTAAAATACTTTAAAATGTAAAAGACCTGAAGTGCTTCTGCCTTGCTTCTCACCCCCAAACCCCCACCCCTCTCCCCCTCCCCCACATAAAACGAAACAGAAACAGAGCTCACTCCCCCCCCCCGGTCTGTGAGCACAGGGACGACCTCTGAGTAGAAGCGCAGGCTAATCCCCTCTTTCACTCGCGTTTTTGTGTGTGTGGATACTGCATGACTGGTGGTGGCTTTGGCCCCCTGCGTTTGCTGAGATTAACCGTCTTATTTACCCCCCCTCCAGCTAATTGAAAGCCTTTATAGCCGACCGCTCACAAAAGGCCCCTTTCCCTGGAATGTTTCCCTCTCCGCGGATCCTCTGCTCTGTAACTCTGCACGTTCAGCGCACAGGAAACGGGGAAAAGAAAGGGATGCGTCAAAATCTCCGTTACTCAACCTGCCAGTTTGACGGTCAGGTGTAATACGGAGGTGTGTGGAGAGACGGTCTGAAAATGCAGATGAGGGATCGCGCCTGTCATTTCCACACCTGTAGTAGTATTAAAAGAAAAGCGGCTCGATTCCGCCTTCATTTAAAATGGTTACACCAGAGAGTGCGAGCAGCCAATCACCGGGACATACGGGATGAGCTTACGCTGTTTATTACTGATCTGAAACAATCATTCTCCCGGCTGTCGGGAAACGTCTGTGTTTTTGAGGAGGGCCGTGGCGCGTGGACAGGGTGCGAGAGCGACGGGCTCCTGTTCTCTTGCTTAAAAACCCAGGATATGAAAATTTATTTTTTTCACGGATTTCTAGGCCGTGGTAATTGAATTCTGTTCCGGGGCAAAATATCCAGGATTTTCCTTTTTGAGGCTTTCACCAAATTCCCCCCCCCCCCCCATTCACCCCCCCATTCCTCGACTCACTGTCAGAGTTGGGGAACAGGAGATTGACGGAGCCGTAGAAATTTCGGGGAGACGGTTCAGATATAAAAGTGATAACCGCCCTCTTTGATTTATTTAAATTCCCGCTCTTTCTTAGAAAGTTCCGTCTCTGGAACCGTCTATTTTAAAAAGCCCCCCCCCCCCCGCAGCACGGGCGCAGATAGGGGTGCGTGTCAGAATCCGTTCCCCTGCGTCGCCCCCAGATGAGTTCCCCTTATCGCCCGCCTAATTTCATGCCGACTTCTTGGAGGGCGCTTCAGAAATAATAAGATACTATCGGTGGTGAAGGGCTGGAAAAAACCAGGCGCTGGGGAACTCTCTCTCTCTCTCTCTCTCCCTCCCTCCCTCCCTCCCCCTCTCCTCTCCTCTCCCTCCCTCCCTCCCCAGGGAAGAACGCTCGTGATCCCAGGCCTTCAACCACCCCCCCACCCCCGCCCCCACCATTTTATTTTAAAAAATGTTTTATACATCGTTCTGTCTGTAAAGGCAGTAATAACCTGCATCGACTCTCACTTACACTGCGTATTAGACGCATGTTATTCGTACATTACTTTATGATTGGATTGTGGATGCCTGAAATGCTTGTGTGTGCTTCATTAGCTCAGGGATTTTATTTGATAATTAAAAAAGGGTTGACTCGCACTCATCCTGCTGTAATTGTTGCACTTTGCGAGGGAGGAGGGCATCGGTGGAGGGTGGGGGGGCATTGTGGGTCTTTTTGTGTCAGGCAGGAGTGGGAGGAATGGTTGAGATAATAAATGTGTATTAGTGTGTTAAGAGAGCCAGAAATTAAATGTGTGTGCGTGTGTGTGTGTTTGGGTGCATGCGTATATGTGAGCATTTTTTATATGTGTGTGCTTGTGTGTGTGTGTGTGTATGTGTATGTATGTGTGTGTGTGTGGGTGCATACGTATATGTGAGAGTTTTTTATATGTGTTTGCTTGTGTGTGTGCATGTGTGTGTGTGTGGGTGCATATGTATATGTGAGAGTTTTGTATATGTGTGTGTGTTCTTGTGTGTGTGTGCATGTCTGTATGTGGATGCATACGTATATGTGAGCATTTTTTATGTGTGTGTGTGCATGTGTGTATGTGTGTGTGTGTGTGTGTGTGGGTGCATACGTATATGTGAGAGTTTTGTATATGTGTGTGTGTGTGTGTGTGTGTTGTGTGCTGTGTGTGTGCAGTGCTGTTGGTTGGGTGGTGTTTGGTGGTGTGTGTGTGTGTGTGTGTGTCGTGTGTGTGTCGTGTGTGTGTGTGTTTGTGTGCATGCCTGTTGTGTGCGAGTGTGTGTGTGTGTGTGTGTGTGTGTGTTTGTGCATCTGTGTGTGTGCAGTGTGGGTGTGTCGCGGTGTGTGTGTTGTGTGTGTGTGTGTGTGTGTGTGTGTGTGTGTGTGTGGTTGTGTTGGTGTGTGCGAGTGTGTGTTTGTGTCTGTCAGGCTTCTTTCCCGGTGGAGTGACAGCCCCAGCCCCAGATCTTGTGTTTGGGTGCAGTCGTGAGTGGCGTCGCCGTGCCGACGGGCTGTGGAAACAGCAGAATGTCAGAGGGCAGCAGATTGGACATTAGGCCGGATTGTCAGGCACGTGTCGGCTGATTGGTTTATGCAAATTAGCTCCAGCGCTGGCTGGGGAAAAGGAAATGTTTTTTTTTGTGAAGAGGACACCTGCTCTATTAACTCTGTTGTGTGTGTACATGCGCGTGTGAGTGTGTGTGTGTGTGTGTGTGTATGTGTACGTGCGTGTGTACACAGTTTTCCTCTTCCCCTTATCCTGGGATGAGGCTCAAAGTGATGCTGTGACCCCTTGTGCCTGGCAACCAGGGGTCATGGGAGGGGTCAAGGTGGGTTGCAGGTACGGTTCATGGGAAATGTAGTTCCTCATTAAGTGGGCTGTGGGCTCTGAGAGATGCTGATCTGTCCCCCCCCTCTAATTGCATTTAGATCTAATAACCGTGGCATATGTGCTGTCATGGAAACAGGCTTTCATCATCCCCTTCAAACGAGTGCTGCAAACTTTACAGCGCTACGGAGGAGGGAGAGAGCGCTCCTGTGCCGGGCGCCGTGGCAACGACCTCACCGCGACCTCCCAGGCCGGCCGCGTCTGACCGAGCGCGTGTCTGGCGGCTCCGCGGCCCTTTCCGGAATGTTCCGGCGCTGCTTCCTGTCAGTCGGACGTCGGTGCGCCGGTCTCTTAAATGTTTAATTGTGTTGGATGTAAGAGATCGTCCGCAACTTGTCGAGATTAAATATTAAAGAATCTGAGGGCTGTCCTGATGGGCCCGGCTGCTGTATGATTCATCTCTCCGCTTTATTTTTTTTTTTTTGGGCGAATGAGGTCAGTTGTTCCCTGGATGAGTCCAGCACTCCTGCCACTGTGGAGTTTTATCTGGGCTGGCACTGCCATGCGTGCTAAGCACTACCACAGATGCTATAGATCCCCTAGATCAGTCAATAATCATCCTTCTGCTTTAGCTGTAACTTCCAGATTTGATACGTTTAATAAAGGAGTGTGACCAAGTACAGCCCTGCAGTAAGGGATGTCCTGTACTGTAATCATCCTGAACCTCTTGTAGGTAAGAGGCTGAGAGGATGGATGTAGCACAGGAGTTGAGTATCTGGTGTGTCTGTAGGATCTGTGGCAGGGCTGTGCAGAGTCTCGGTGGAAACAGTGTATTGACACAGGCTGGAGGAAGCCTGGGACTGAATGCCAGCCGCAGGGCATCGTGCCACCCACCGTTCCTCTGAGAACGTGGAGAGAAATGGCCTCCTCCGCTTACAAACCTGAGAGAGAGAGAATGAGAGAGAACATGACAGAGAGAGAGAGATTGAGAGAGAGAAAACGAGGCAAAATGAGAGGGGGAGAGATGGAGTTTCAGCGGTGATGAGGATACCAGAGAGGGACTGGAAGCAGGGGAGGGGAGGGGAGGTGGCAGGAGGGGGAGAGCGGCTATTTTTAGGAAATTGGTGGTACCTGTGCCAGGCCTCTGAAGTCTGGCCCGTGCCAGCCCCCCCATCCAAACCCCAGAGCAGTAGCAGGCCCCGTACGGGACCCACAGGACTCTGTGTGACGACTGCACTGGGCCCAGTCTGCCCCCCGCCTGCCCCCCTTGTGATCCATCGAGTGGGAGAAATGAGGGGCGATTACACCGAATACAGACCCCGTTCTGAATCAGCAAAAGACTGACGCTTCTCACATCTCACCCCCCCCCCCGTCCCCCCCTCCACCCCCGTAAGTGCTAAGCCCGCCCCTTTGATGGGGATTGATTTCCTGCAATGGAAAAAGGAACAGCAGGGAGGGTGCAGTGTGTGTGTGTGTGTGTGTGTGTGTGTGTGTGTGTGTGTGTGTGTGTGTGTGTGTGTGTGTGTGTGTGTCGTGAGATGGTGTGTGTGTGTGTGTGTGTGATATGGTGTGTGTGTGTGTGTGTGTGGTGATGTGTGGTGTGTGGTGTTTTGTGTGTGTGTGAGTGAGTATGAGTGTGTGTGTGTGTGTGTGTGTGTCTGTCCATGGCTTTTCTGTTTTACTTTCACTTTTTTTTGTTTTGTTTTGTTTTAACACAACACAACATTATGACGAGAACAGGCCATTCAGCCCAAACAATGCTCACCATTTTCCTGACTAAATTAGTGCTCTGATCACCTACAGACTAGATAGTATCCAACACCGTATCAAGCCTGGTCTTGAAAACCCGCAGAGTTTCTTTTTTATTTTATTTTATTTTATTTAAAACCTGTAACCCGGTCGAGCCCCAGGAACCCAGGAGTGCTTCAGCGCGTGACCAGCTGCTGTAACGGAACTAAAGCTAAACGGGGAGGGTGATGAGGGAAGCCAGCGCACCCCTGCGCCTCCCCGAGGGTCAGGAGGGAGCGCCGCTATCTCTGAGCGTTTCGGGGGAGTGCGGGATCAGCCCCACAGCCCCCCGTCCCGGTCCCCGTCCCCGTCCCGGATGGTTCTGGGTGGCTTATCTGAGCCCCGTGGCTCATAATGGGATTAATGGTTTTTGTTTTTTACACCCCCCCCATCCCTTTCAGGGTTCCCACGCTCTGTCCTCAGCTCACTCAAGGACCTGGAACTCCTTCAAAATTCCCAAACTGTCTGAGGTACTCTTAAAGCACTCGCATTTTTATTTTATTTTTTTGAGAGAGGTCTTTTGGAGATCATCTCCTGAAGCTTCTTGTCCTCGTGTGCGTTAAAGTTACGGCCTTCGCCTTCAGTTTGAACCGATTCTGGGACAGCAGCCACAGCCCGCTCTGAACGGTGGGGAGTTTGGACTGAGGCTGAATGAGCTGATTCTGGGATATTCACTCCAAAGGACAGAGAAGGTTTTTCTGTTATTTCATTGATTGTCTGTCACACTCCTGATGCAGGATCCTGTACATTTTTAAGGGTCCTGGAGTTTTTGGGAAAGGCACGTTGACTGCGCCCGTGAACAGGCGGTATAAGGGAGCTGACTTCCAGAAGCGGTGTGAGCGGGTCATTTGGGGGGCTGGACGGGGGTGACGGAGTTTACTGAAGCAGCTGTGGCGGTCTCCCGCCGCTCGGTGGTGAGTCAGACCCCCCCCCGCTGCCCCCCCCCCCGCCGCCCGTCTGCAGCTGCGGTTGGCGCATTCCTCCCCGCAGTTAGCGTGTCCCGCCCAGCGGTCGCCGTGCCAACCCGTGAGCTTGCGGTAGAGATAGCATGGCAGACGCTAACGCGCGCGCTCGAGCGACGGCCAATCCGACGCGAGAGCCGCGAACACAGCTTACAGTACAGAACCCGAAACAGCTGCTGGGCCTGTCCCGGGGGTGGAGTGAGACAGAGAGAGGGAGAGAGAGAGAAAGAGAGTGAAGCAGAGAGAGAGAGAGACTCTTGGATGTCTCACAAAGGGAAGAAGAGTTCAGGGCTGGAAGTTTGTAGTTGTGGGGCGGGGGGGGGGCAGACGGAACAAGGTGAGGTAATGTTTGGGATGTAAAAGTCGAGTCGCTGTCTCCGCGCTCTGGAGGCGCCGGAGAAGGTGAATCCGCGGTTTTGCCTCCCGCTGAGGACCGTCCCGTCTCGCGCTCTCACTTTCCCCTCCCAAAAACTACCGCTTCCCAGAGGTCCTGAGAGGTCGGGCTCTTTCATTCTCCTCTTCCTCTTCCTTTTCCTCTCTGTGGTTTTGGCTGTGACTGATCCCCCCCCCCCCCCCCCCGTGAAAAAAGGCCTTGCTGTCTGTGATCAGGAGCCGGACTCCGAACACAGCGGCCGCCAGTCGCGAGGAAGCGCATGCAGTCAGCGGAAACTGGGATCCCGAATGGAGGGAGGCCTGAGCCCGGGCGTGAATCTCCGTCTGAAGTCTGACGTCAGAGCGTGCCGCTGTAGCGGCGTTCCCTGTCTCTGGCAGGGCTTCAGAGGGCTGGTTTATTTTTAAAAAACACAAAGACTGTTTGAGAGGAACCCCAGTCACAGATGGTGGAAGTGTTTGAAGAACGTCTCGCTTTCATTCAAACACAGTGATCCGTTTTCGAGTTAAAACCCAAAACCCCCCAAAAAAAAGGTAAATAATAAGAAAATATAATTAATAATAATTTAAAATAATGGCTCTGGTGATTTGTACAGTGTTTTCAATTTGCCGATCGGAGGCTGAGTAATCTACCTGGCTAATGCAGCTGTCCCGGTCTCTGTCTGGCGATTGGAGTTTAATTTGGGGAGTGAAGCCGGTCTGAAACGTGATTACGGTGGAGAGAGAGAGAGAGAGCGAGCGAGGCGCACGGTCTGGAGAGAGAGAGAGAGAGAGGCGCGTGGTCTGGAGAGAGAGAGAGAGAGAGAGAGAGAGAGAGAGGCGCGCGGTCTGGAGAGAGAGAGAGAGAGAAAGAGAGAGAGGCGTGCGGTCTGGAGAGAGAGAGAGAGAGAGAGAGAGAGAGAGAGAGAGAGAGAGAGGCGGACGGGCCACAGCGAGCCAGCTGCGCGCGGCGTGGTGTCTACAGCGTGAAATCTCTCCGCACACGCGTGTAATTCTGCGCGTATGGCTCGCTCGCCCCCCACCCCACCCCCCACCCCCCGCTCTCCGCTTCCCGTTTGAGATGTTTTCTGCCGTCGGTCAGCAGTAATGAAACGCGCGGGTCGATAAAAGTGGGCGTAAAACTGTGCTGAGCGCTGCTCGAAACCGACCGGCGAGGGGGGGCCCGGGTGGGGGGGGGTCGCGAGGTGGAAATAAAAACCCCGGGCCAGGTGGCGGTGTCGCTGCCCTACCTGTCGCCGAGCCTAATCCTGAGAACATTAGACCCGCCTCAGTTACCTGTGCGAGACACTTAGGATGCTGGTGAGATTAAAAAACACTCCTGCGAGGTCTGCGCGAATTTTCAACAGAACCGCTTCACTAAACCAGCTGCTTGAAGCGAAAGACGAACTTCGCTCTGAATATCGCTGACAGTAGATCGCTGTCTCTTGTAAAATGAGTTTAGAGCTGAGGTTGGCGGAAGGAGAGGCCTGCCTGTTGCGTTAGGGTCTGAGCGCTCGCGTGTTTATATTTGGGCCGGAACGCAACGCCTCTGAGCCGAAACTCACGCTTGTGCTGAGCTGCGATCGCAGACCGTAGAGTAAGACTCTCCTTTTTCTGTAGCGCTCGATTGGATCGGATGTTCCCACGCTAACCTCCCCACTCCCACTCGCTGTCTGGTTCTTCACAGTCCATATGGAGACTGGTGTCCAGGATGCTTTTCATTTTTGTAACAACGGCATCGGAGTCGTTAAGGTTTCAAGTCAGCTTGCTAGCGGTACGGTGCGCGCTACCAGGTTAAATGTCTTTAGGGTGCATGCGCACGCACACACACACACACACACACACAGAGGGAGGGGGGGAGGTGTGGAGGGAGTCTGGATGCTGTTTGAAGTTTAAAGCAGAGCTAAGACACGGGGGTGGGGGGGGGGGGTTGGGGACAGATGAGTGTGTAAGTGCTAGAACAGACTTTTCTGGGTGAGGAGGTGGGGTGCATCATGGGGTGTGGAGGGAGAGAGGGAGACAGACTGACAGACACATGGAAAGGAACAGTTCTGACCCTGTCCTTTCCTCTCACCCCCCTTCCCTTGCCCCCCCCCCACCCCGCCCCTCACTCCCTGGTTTTTGTGATCAAATGGAAAGTTTAGGGGCCGACCCCCGCCCCCCGCTCTCTCTGCTCTGTGCTGGTAGGCCCCCCCCCCCCCCGCCAGCTCTCTCTGCTCTGCTCGCTCTCTGACGCAGGGATGGATCCGCGGTTCTAAATTAGCCTGCGCTCCTCTGACAGCTGCCCACCGCGCCGCGAGAGTCCAGCCCTCAGCCGCTAAAAAAAAAAAAAAAAAGTTTTAACAACCGCACATTTCGCCCACATCTCCTTCTGTCTCTCTCCTTCCCTCTTCCTCTCTCTCTCTCTCTCTCTTCCTCCCTCCCCCTCTCCATCAGGGGAGCGGAGAAAGGCCGACGCACACACACACACACACACACACACAGAGTGTGTTACGCGCACAGCCCTGTCTGGCTGTTTTTGACGTGCAGCGCGGCTCCAGGAGTTAGCGCTGTGCTATAATTGCGGTCCTGCTAGCCGAGCGCTACTAGCCGGGGTTTTTTATTTGATGGAAAACGGTCCCCGTTGCCAGTGCAGACACGTGTATCGATGTCAGCAATTATTATCTAATATATCATTAGGCCATATTATAAACATCATTGTTGCCGTGGTAACGGTAATAGGTTGCCAGATTGTCTCACCGTTCCGTGTGGATTAGCCACTGGGGTGTCGGTTTAGAGGCTCCTGCTTTGTTCAGAACGCAAACCTGGGATACAGAGAAGCGAGGAATCTGGAGTGGGGGATGGAATTTTGTTTTATTTTTTTGCCGGGGGGAGGGGGTAGGTATTGTAGCGTGAGGAGCGGGGACGGAGAGGCTTAGATCTTGAGCAGATCCAGTGAACTCCATATTTGAGTAAAATAATGCAGATGCTGCTGTCTGGGAGGGGGGGGGGGTCTCAGATAAGAGCTTAGCTCGACTCCTTGGCTTTACCCAGCCCTGCAGTACAGCTCACGCTACACACAGCCTCCTGGAGCTGACTGATCTCTGTGCATTCTCATCCTGTCATCCATCTGTGTGTTAGTCACATTATTACTGTGGGTGTGTGTGTGTGAGAGAGAGCAAGCATGTCGTGTGTGTGTGTGTGTGTGTGTGAGTGAGAGAGCAAGCATGTCTGTGTGTGTGTGTGTGTGTGAGAGAGAGAGCAAGCGTGTGTGTGTGTGTGTGTGTGCGTGTGTGTGAGAGAGAGCAAGCATGTGTGTGTGCGTGCGTGTGTGTGTGAGTGAGAGAGCAAGCATGTCTGTGTGTGTGTGTGTGTGTGTGTGTGTGTGTGAGTGAGAGGCAAGCGTGTGTGTGTGTGTGTGCGTGTGTGTGTGAGAGAGAGCAAGCATGTGTGTGCGTGTGTGTGTGTGTGCGTGTGTGTGAGAGAGCGAGCAAGCTTATGTGCTGTGTATAGAGTGTGTAGTTGTCTGAGTGTGCTGTGTGTAGTGTGCTGTAGTCTGGGTGTGCTGTGTGTAGTCTGCTGTAGTCTGAGTGTGTAGTGTGCTGTAGTCTGGGTGTGCTGTGTGTAGTGTGCTGTAGTCTGGGTGTGCTGTGTGTAGTGTGCTGTAGTCTGAGTGTGTAGTGTGCTGTAGTCTGGGTGTGTAGTGTGCTGTAGTCTGGGTGTGCTGTGTGCAGTGTGCTGTAGTCTCAGTGTGCTGTGCATGCAGATGCTGTCTCCTGTGTGGCTGTGTCCTTCTCTCCTTGCCCTCTGGTAGGGCCTGTTTTAAACGGGGCGCTCCACCGCAGCTCAGTCTGTAATTTCATGTGCTGGTTTATGAAACGTGATCCTCACAAATGGCTTTTCCGACGGCAATGATGACATCACCCGCTTATGCAGTTTTCCACCGCTCTGCCTTTGAGAAATGATTGTGTTTTCACTTTGTAGTTAAAAGGATTCTTGGATTGACTTCTGTTTTTGCTTGCTGTGGAGAACAATGTGTTCTGGATCAAGCAAACTTACTTCAAAACCAGCCTCTTCTGCAGAGTAGCCGAGGGAGCTGGGATGTGTAGTTTGCTTTGTTTGTTTTGGAGGGAAACTACGATCCCATGTGGACTACATTTCCCATCCTCACACTCACTGTTTCCTTGTCTCGTGTCCGTTGAGGAAGGTACACACGCACAGTAAACACGGGTGTCTCGTGTGATCAGATCACGAACGAGAGCGTTCTTGTCGGTACGTCAGCGAGCCGTGGCACTGACTGATCTCTGCGGCAGCTGTGGGCCGCGTCTCTTTATTTGATTCTGTTTTTCATTTAGCTTTGTAGTTTTTTATTTTCGCCGTGTTTACGGCTTCGTTCGGTGTCTCCGCTCCCCGCGTTCCCACGGTGCCCCCGTTTCCACGGCGATGCGGCCAGGGTTCTGTTTGTTTTTTCCCGCCCACCCTGCACGTGTGTTCCGACCACGCCGCCACATCCAGAACCCTGCGGCGCGGGGGGGGCTGGTGACCCTGACCCCGCCCCGCCCGGCTTTACCCCCGCTCCGTCTCCGAAACATGTACTTAGCGTGCGGCGCTGAACGCGATTGGCTGGCAGGGTTGCCATGGAAGCTGACGGATGCCTTTCATCTGGTGGAACAGGAATAGTTTGACTCTGACAGAGTGTTGGGGAATTGGGGTGTACAGGCTGTGGCAGCAGTGGGTTTGGATGCACTGATGTATAGTCCTGCTAATGTGATTTATGGAATCTTGCCAGTTAAAATATTAAGCCGGTGTTTAACTCCAGTCCTGGAGGGCCGCAGTGTCTGCAGGTTTAACTCCAGTCCTGGAGGGCTGCAGTGTCTGCAGGTTTAACTCCAGGCCTGGAGGGCCGCAGTGTCTGCAGGTTTAACTCCAGTCCTGGAGGGACGCAGTGTCTGCAGGTTTAACTCCAGTCCTGGAGGGCCGCAGTGTCTGCAGGTTTAACTCCAGTCCTGGAGGGCCGCAGTGTCTGCAGGTTTAACTCCAGTCCTGGAGGGCCGCAGCGTCTGCAGGTTTAACTCCAGTCCTGGAGGAGCCGCTGTGTCTGCAGGTTTAACTCCAGTCCTGGAGGGCCACAGTGTCTGCAGGTTTAACTCCAGGCCTGGAGGGCCGCAGCGTCTGCAGGTTTAACTCCGGTCCTGGAGGGGGCGCAGTGTCTGCAGGTTCTGCGGTCCTTAGAAACCACTGCTTTTGTTTGCTCTGATTTTTTTGGGGTTTTTTTTTGCACGAGCAGACACTCCGCACAGCGCTACGCATCGGCGTTTACCGCCCCGTGAGCGTTCGTAAACAGACCAATAAATTATGAGCCCGCTCTGGGACTCGCGCCGTCGGCACGGCGACCGTGTAATTTCCCAGCTTCCCCTTGGAGCGCCGAGCCTCCGCCGCGTTCTCAAAATACCGTCCCCGCGGAAGCAGAGACGGGCCGGGACCGAGCTGAGCGGGGACTTCCTGTCCCGCAGCGGAGAGAGGTGGGGAGGGGGGGGGACCGGCGGGTGAAACGCCTAGCGCACCTCCTCCGCCGCTTAGCCGCTGAACCGCCACCGTTCCTCAGACCGGCCTGACGGCGTCCAGCCAGCCGCGGGATCGCTCAACCGCCATTCTGCCACGAAAACCTTCGCCTTTACCCAGCTCTGCAGTGCAGCTCACAGCTCACGCTAAACACAGGCCTCCTGGAGCTCACTGTTCCCTGTGCGTTCTCATCCTGCCATCCATCTGTGTGTTAGTCACATTACTGCTTTGGTGTGTGTGTGTGTGTGTGTGTGTGTGTGAGAGAGAGAGAGAGTTTGTGTGTGTGTGTGTGTGTGAAGAGAGTGTGTGTGTGTGTGTGTGTGTGTGTGTGTGAGAGAGAGGTTGTGTGGGGTGTGTGGGTGTGTGTGGTGTGTGAGAGAGAGAGAGTTTGTGTGTGTGTGTGTGTGTGTGTGTGTGAGAGAGAGAGAGACTGTGTGTGTGTGTGTGTGTGTGTGTGGAGAGAGAGTTTGTGTGTGTGTGTGTGTGTGTGTGTGGAGAGAGAGAGTTTGTGTGTGTGTGTGTGTGTGTGTGTGTGTGTGTGTGTGTGTGTGTGTGTGTGTGTGTGTGTGTGTGTGTGTGTGTGTGCGTTGTGTGTGTGGTTGTCTGTGTGTGCGTGTATGTGAAATGCATGTCTTGCAGATTTGACTCCCAGCTGAGCTACCGCCATTATGAACTCGCGAACAAAAGACGACCCAAATTACTTCTGTGAACATCGAGCTGAATAAATGGATTGTGTGTTAAAAAAAGAAAAAACATGCATGAACTGCACGATTTGCTGTGGATAAAAGCGAAATGCCAAAATCAAAGCTGCATCTTTTATTTGAACTTTTCCTCTGAGAGTGTCGGTTATTTTACAGGAGACCTGGGCCAGTGCTGATCATTTGAGACATTGCGCTGTGCTGGTACCAGGCCGCGGCGTGACTAGCGTTAGCATGTTCAGGTTGAGCAGCATCGTGCTAACGGCCAGGCTAACGGCGTGTCTAGCGTTAGCGTATTCAGGTTGAGCAGCATCATGCTAACGGCCAGGCCGCGGCGTGACTAGCGTTAGCGTATTCAGTTGAAGCAGTGCCATGCTAACGGCCATGGCGGCGGCGCGGCCTCCCATCTCCATTGTGTGATCGCTCAGGTGTGGCGCCTCGGATGCAACGGGGTAATTGTGATGTAATTTGCGCTCGTTTCTCCGCCCACTAATTGAATCAGTTCCGCCGGGTGATTAGCGTCGGAGACGAGCGCCCTGGAAGCAGCCGAGCTAGCCCTGCTAGCGCCCTGAACGCGACTGGAGACAGCTTGCGGTTGACCGCGTAGAGGGCGAACGATAACGAGACGCTCGCACAGGTCTGCGGTTGCCCGCCCCGCCCCGCCCCGCCCCGCCCAAGAACCCCGCCCGGTTTTTATTTACAAGGGTGAGGGGGTGGGGGGGTGAGGGGGGGGTGGAAAACCCCGACATTTCCATTTACCCTCTGCTTTGCCGACTTGTCCGTTTGATCTGAGCGAACCTCCTGCGGTGTTGTGAATGAGGTGTGGAGTGGGGTTTCACTTTTTTTGGGGGGGGGGGGGTGAAGTTTTGGTTTGTGCCATGGGAGGTTGGGAAAACTGAAGAAGGGTTTCTGTGGTCAGGATGAATGGTGTGCCCCGTCGCTCTCAGCGCGGCGGGGGTGGGCAGGGGGGGGGGCGGGTGCTGGGGGGGGGGGAGGAGAGGGAGGCCGCCACATCAAGAGAGCCGCAGAATTCCCAGCTTTTCCGTAATTACGCAATATATATGTAAAACAAACACTCCACCCCCCGCCCCCCCCCGCGTCGGCATCCCGGGGTTCCAGCTGATGGGAACACGGCGGAAAGATCCTTTTTTTTAAAAAACACCGGGGGGTGCAGACGGGTGCCTCAGTGTTTCCCGCAGCGAAAGCAGAAAGTGACTCAGACTGGGAAATTCAAACTGCTACCGTAACCACGGGCCCTAGCAACGGGAATTCCCGGAATGGATCCGGAAAAGGAATGGGGTGATCGGTGTGAAAAGCGCTCAATGTAACGTGCCTGAAAACGCAGGCTTCACCCGTCTGTTATGACCCGCAGTGCCTCCGAAGGCCTTCACATTTACTCGTGCGTTTTATATTTTGACTGCTAACCTTTCACCCACTTTTTTAATAAATGAGTTTGCCTTTTAGCAAACAATTTGAACATCTACCCCCGTGACATTTTTTCGTTGTTGAAGATTTCTGCTAAATTTTCAGTGTTAATGTTCTTCCGTCCACTGAATGAAAGTTGTCAAGTTGTTAAAAAAAAAAAAAAAAAAAAAAAGAGAAGTTCTGCTTCTCCCTGACTGGTGTGGCCTCCGCTGTCGGAACTGAGCGCTCACTGACGCACACGCGCTCATGCGAGGGACCGAGAACAAAGTGAGCGGGCGTGGGGTGGGGAGGGGGGAAGGCTGGGGGGCTGGGGGGCAGCCCAATTAAGCGCTGGGCTGGAACTCAGACTGGGGTAATTGAAAGGGAGACGTCTGGAGGGGTCTTTGTTCTCTCCGTCTCTCTGACTGTGGTTGGCGTGACTGTGCTGTAAACAGCACTCCTTCAAGATAACGTCAACTGTGAACAAATTTTCTGTTCCAGAAAGAGGGGGGTCATGAGTAGCAGTAATTGTCTTTTAGAGCCCCCCCCCTTCCTCAAATAATTTGATATCTGAGTACTCTCACTACAAAGGAACTGGTCCTCGACACTGCAGATGAGAGTTTAGATGAGATGACAAGAGCCACTGTGTCATGTTTCTCTTTTATTTGCTGTTTTTACTTGTTCTTTCTATGTGAAGCACTTGTGGGTTACAATCCCTGTATGACAATGTGCGATACAAATATATTTATTATTTTTATTATTATTTATCTGACTTGGAAATAAACATGGTTTATGAGACTTGTGACCTGCTAGGTCAGGAGTTTAAATATATTTTAAAAATAAGTTGTGATAATGAAACAAAGTGTAATTTTTTAACCATACCAGCGATATAATTCAGTGTGTAATAATAAGCTTGATGGTGACCCTTCCCTCTGACTGGCTCCTTATTGGAATTCCCCTTTTCCTCCAGACCACTGAGCGCTCCCAGAGTTGGGCACGTTCTGTTTCCCTGGGTTTCCCCTTTGGCCTGTGTATGTGTGTGTGTGTGTGTGTGTGTGTGTGTGTGTGTGCGTGTGTGTGTGTGTGTGTGCGTGTGTGTGTGTGTTTATGCGTGCATGTGTGTGTGTGCGTGCGTGCGTGCCTGCCTGCATGTACTTGTCTGTGGCTGTATGCGTGTCCCTTGACAACCCTAGATGTGCTCATCCACTTGCCAGAATTCAAGCAAACAGCAAAACTGTAACAGAGAGAGGGAAGGAGAGGGAGAGAGAGGAAAGAGTGATGGAGGAGACAGAGATGGAGAGGCAGAGAAATGGAGGGAGATGGAGTGGGAAAGGAGAGGCAGGAAGAGAGATGGAGAGACAGAGAGAAGGAGAGAGAGAGATGGAAAAAGGATGGAGAGGGAGAGGAAAGGGTGGGAGAGAGATGGAATTTGGATGGAGAGGGAGAGGAAAGGGAGGGAGAGAGATGGAAGGTGGATGGAGAGGGAGAGGAAAGGGAGGGAGAGAGATGGAAGGAGTGGGAGAGAGATAGAGGGAGGGAGAGAGAGATGGAGAGGGAGAAGAGAGGGAGGGAGAGCGATAGAGTAGGAGAGAGATAGAGGGAGAGAGTGAGGGAGAGAGAGATGGAGAGGGAGAGAGAGAGAGGGAGGGAGATGAATAGGCCTGTGACAGGGGGAAGGAGAGTCGGGTGGAGTCTGTGTGGGACGGGTGTCATACATCACGTTAATGCAGCCGCGGGATGCGGGGGGGGGGGGGGAGTAATGTGCTGTGTGTGCAGGAGAGCTCGGGGGGGGGCTGATCTGAGTAACACACAGTGCAGAGTGCTATTTATATATACACACACTCACCACACACATGCTCATATACACACACACACACACACACACACACACACACACACACACACACACTCACACACACACGCACACACAGAAGTCACATATATAAATCTGCTCCTTCCTTGCACACTCAAGTCATCCCTAAGGAACAGTCGCAGGGTAGGGCTGTCACTGTCACTGTCAGGAAGCCTATGGCAGTGTGCGATGCTGCTCCTCTCCCGAGCTGCTCCCGTCTGAGCGCGTGCGGTAAACTGACATGGCAGTATGGGTAATGGTGTCCAGACCCGGCTCTGGAATAATTATTCTTCCTAAACGTATTGGCTGCTTCCGTTTTTGAGCAAATGTCATACGGTGCTGTGCAGCTCACGACTGAGCGAGAAGATGTACTTCCTGTTGCCTCATTTGCTTTTATGTTCTACCTTTTATAAGAGAAAACACGCTGTGTGGATTTGCCTTTTACAGTGTGTTCTGTATGTATGATTGCTTTTGCTTGCACATAAAGATACACACACATACACGCTCTCTATCTCTGTCTCTCTCTCACACACACACACACTCTCTCTCTCTCTCTCTGTCTCTCTGTCTCTCACACACACACACACACACACTCTCTCTCTTTCTCTCTCTGTCTCTCTGTCTCTCTCACACACACACACACACACAGTCTCTCTCTCTCTCTCTCTCTCTCTCACACACACACACACACACACACACATGGTCTCTCAGGCCAGGTCCAGAGCTTTGTCACTGACTGAGAGGTCGGTTGAGTGTATTCTGTTTTAGTGTGCTGTGAACAGGTCCTGGCCAAGGACAGTGTAGCTATAGAAATACAATCCATGTGTTACTCTGCTGCTTGTACCTTCTGAACATCATCACCCCTGTAAAGGTCACTGTCCGTGCAAACCTTGCTGTCCCCATAAACATTGCTAGCCCCGAAGACATCGCAATCCCTGTATACATCGCTAGGCTTGTAAACATTGCTATCCCTGTAAACATGATTAGACCTGTAAACATCACTGTCTCTGTAAACATCGCTGTCCCCATAAACATTGCTGTTTCTCTTAACATTGCTATCATTGTAAACATCACTAGCCCTGTACAGATTGCTATCCCTAGAAGCATCGCTGTCCCTGTAAATAGGAATTTGAGAAACCCAATTCCTTAAACAAAGTTGAACAATCTCAGATCTGGGCCTCAGATTGATGGTAGGATCAGATTTGCCCTTGTAACTCACACTGGGTAGTGCTGGGACATGGAGGGGGGAGGGCTTGGCAGGTGTGTGCTGATGACGTTGCGCTCACATTGATTGCGGTGATTGAGACTGATTGCTCGGTCTCTGCGTTAACCTTGTTCCTCTGTCACCTGCTCCATTAGCTCTCCCGTCCTTTCTCACGAGAAGTTTGTCCGCTGACGTGCAGCTCGTCCGTCCCGTGTCATTTAACGTGCAGGAAGTGAGTGGGAATCGGCTCCTCTGATTGGCTGCAGCTGGCGACGGCATTCACGCCCATCAGTCGGACTGTAAGGGTGGAGCTACGCTCAGCTCCGTGTGAATCTGAGCGGCTCTTACAACCATGCACTGTATCCATTTATACGGCAGTGTTCTGTGTGGGACTTAAACCTGCAACCTTCAGGTTACAAGCCCAGTTCCCTAACCAATCCACTGCTGTCCCTAACCGTTAAAACTACACTTATACTGCTGAGCTCATCCTGCTTCTCATATCTGTGTCTCCAGCTCTTCAAGTCAGAACGGGAACTGTCATTAGAGACGATTGTGTCTGCCCCCCGCCCCCCCGTCCCCTCGTCCCCCCAGTGGGGTAGATTGTTTCTGGCGGGGGCTGCTATCCTGATTTTATCCAGGCGGGAGGTGGAGGTGAAGATGAATATGAAGGATTTAGGGCCATTTTTTACTCCTACAAAGAGAAATGGGGCTACAGAAGATAATAAGCATTTAAATACCCCCCTTCCTGCCCCCGTGGCTGACCTCATTAAAAAGAGAGACTTCACAGGCACCCCCCACCCTGTGATGTATGGGGATGTTTTTGCCCCTGGGAGGGCAGAACCCTTTATTATTTTCGGGGGGGGGAGAAGTAAGTGCTGGGGCTGATGGGTGGGTGAGGGGGCGGGGGGGGGGTGGTCTCTCCAGTGGGAATGGGGACAGAGGAGCCTGGCTAATGATCCTCCTCAGGGAGGGTGGAGCAGAGCAAAGCATGATGGGAAGTTTGGGTGGATGTGGCAGGGAGTTGGGGAAGCGAGAGTTACTGTATGAAGTTACTGTATCAATATTCTAAATTCTAGAACTCTAGCGTGATTGTTACATCAGCTTTGGACTGTTCTGCTAAGAACGTTCTAATTGCATATTTGTGATCACAATCCTTAAAGGGTTAATGGTGCAGACGTGCTGCAGGGAAGCCCACTGACAGTGTGTTGTAGCAAGGAATTATGGGATATATTTACCCCAAAGTTAAGTCAGTTGAGACGTGAAAAATAAACTGTGCCGACCAGTCAGAATAGTTTGCGATGATCGAAATGCTGTGTTTCAGTTTCTGCTCTGGATACACTAGCAAAGCACAGAAAAGCCACAGGAAATTCTTGGGGTGGAAACATCAATATTGAGCTTTTTTTGTTGTTTTTTTTTTTGCGCTGAGCTCACAGTAGAGGGCTGAAGGAAGTGCAGGTCGCCTCTGTGTCCCAAACTGAGCTTGAAGGGGGGTGACGGGGGGAGGATGGAGTCCAACGTTTAAATAATCAACCCCCAGAGGAGCGTTCGATCCGCTCACTCCAGCTAGGAGTGGGGGTGGGGGGGGGCTTTGGGTTGCCACGGAGATGACAGACAGGCCTAAATTGCTCCGTGGAGACTGAGAACTGTCAGAATCATTAAGACGGGTGACGTTTGAGAAGGATCTCTTTTTATAGGCCTGGAGGAGGAGGGGGGGGGGAGACATGGGAGGTGGTTATTTTAATAACTTATTTATCTACACAGGAAAGATTTGAGATGTCTTTATTGCAAGGCCCCTTCTGGAGTAAAATGGATGTCTCCCTTTCTTGCTCTCTCTCAATCCCCCCTCTCTCATTCTCCCCCCCTTTCTCTCTCTCTCTCTCTCTCTCTCTCTCTCTCTCTTTTGCTCTCGCTCTTTTGCAGTTTGTCCTCCTTGCTTTGTGGCCTTTTGTGTCAGAAGTATTGGCCGTCCTTTATAAAAAAAAAAAAAGTCGATTCCCACATTACCCCCCCCCCCCCCCCAGTTATCTCTGCATCCCAAGGTCACCCTCAGTTCAGAGGAGAGTTCTTCAAAGACCACATTCAGTGGCACAGCGGCCAAGAGCAGCGATCAGCTTTTAAAGGGTGCTCTTTAAAGGGGGAACTGGGCGGTCCGGTCCACTTCGATACAGAGGCGGGGGGGTCGGGTGGGGGGGGGGGGGGGATGTCATCACGGAACACTGGAACGCTGGAATTCTACTGACCGGCTGGAATTCCACTGACCAGCCGGCCTCCTCTCATGCCTTATGAACGCTCTCACAGTTTCTTTCTCCTGGAATAAAAATTCCAACCCTTCATATTTGCTGGTGTGATATTGCTTTCATATATTTTCAAGAGGAATTTTTATTCTTAAATTGAGTTTTTTTTTTTAGTTTTAAAAATTAAATTATATTGAAAGTATTTGAAAATAGAAAATGAAATTTTTTATGAGATTTAGTCCTTAATGCTTAGTGGGTGCTTGGGAAACACTTTTTTTGTCTCTCCTGTGTTTTCAGAGGCTTAATGCTGGAGGAAATAAGAGTGGCATTGTGGCTACAGGGGAGGCAGGGGTCACACACACACACACGCACACACACTTGCACTGAACTGTATTAATCTTTATAGAGGAGGGCAATGTATTACAGTCTGGATTATATTATAGCCTGCTCGTTTCACAAAATGTCTGGGTCACCTTTTGCTTGCTGTCTGTCTGTCTGTCTGTCTGTCAGTCTGCCCTCTTCCAGGCCTCCTGCTGTTTGTACATTTTCTGCTGAGTTTTCCCAGAATAGCCATATTCCTTGCAGTGTCCAGGACCTCATAATGGAGGTCTGTCTGTTCCTCCTTGGGTCCTCATAAGATCTTCATAATGTCCTCATAAGATCTTCATAAGGTCCTCATAAGATCTTCATAAAGTCCTCATAAGGTCCTCATAAGGTCTTCATAAGGTCCTCATAATGTCTTCATAAGGTCTTCATAAGGTCTTCATAAGGTCTTGATAAGGTACTCATAAGGTCCTCATAAGCCATAAGGTACTCATAAGGTCTTCATAAGGTCTTCATAAGGTCCTCATAAGGTCCTCATAAGGTCCTCATAAGGTCTTCATAAGGTCCTCATAAGGTCCTCATAAGGTCTTCATAAGGTCCTCATAAGGTCCTCATAAGGTCTTCATAAGGTCCTCATAAGGTCCTCATAAGGTCTTCATAAGGTCCTCATAAGGTCTTCATAATGTGCTCTCCCCACTCGTTTGTATGTTTTAAGCTCTGGGTTTGTAGACCAGACCAGCTGAGTACGACATGCCAATCACCTCCTCCCTTTGTCTCCTCACATCGCCCATCCGCCCTTCCTTTGAAACGATACACGGGTTCCTCGGTCGCGACCGTAATTGAGCTGCTCCTGACGGTTCCCCTCCCCTCCCCTCCCCTGTACTGTCACATTAACGATTCATAACATGTGAAAAGTGCGGTGTTCTGTGACCTAGAAGTCCCAGGGTACCCTTCAGGTCTGAACTATTTCAGTTATTCGGGTCATTTGGAAGTCAAATCTGAGGCTCCTGAGCTCAGGAATCAAACAAAAGCAGCGAGAGGAGTGGGATTGCAACCAGACGTTTTGGACGGCGTATTAATGCAAGCAGGTGCAATAGTTTAGCTGCAGAGGAAATGCTATTGAACCCCCCTCCCCCCCCACACTCCCAGATTTATGTGAGAACTCGAGAGAAACACAAAGGGGAAAAAGCGCAGACGCTCTTTCATATGTGATCATTTCTGAGGAGATAAGCCTCGCCTCCCTGGTGAGTGCTTTTCAGTCGATACGCGGATATCGGAGAAAAGGTCTGAGGGACTCCGGCGAAGTGTAGCCACAGCAGCGGCACGCTACACCCCGAACTTCCAAACCCGGGTCACGGGCTCTACTTTACATACCTTAACTCTTTAGTCACCAGTACAAAAAAAAAAAAAAACCATGCACATTACTGACAGTTTGAACATCTATTTTCAAAATATTAAAAACAAAACAGCGTTTTCACTGGATTTTTTCTGTTCTCCTCAATCCTCAACCATGACAATCCACGTGCAGAACTTTAATCTAAAGCACAGTTAATCTAAAGCAGTCATTATAAAACACGGTTAAGCTACAGCACAGTTAATCTAAAGCAGGGCTGAGCTCTCCCGCAGCCTGTGCTTTGCCTGTGCTCTGCCTTGCTCTGCCTGTGCTCTGCCTGTGCTCTGCCTGTGCTCTGAGGATGCTCTGTCCTTGTCTCCGGCAGCACTGCCGCCCCGCCACCGTCGCTGGTGTGAAATTCGCCGAGGGAACGCCAGACTTCCTCCCTCCCTTCCTTCTGCTGTACGTGGGCGCGTTCCCCCCCCCCGCCCGCCCCCCGCCGCGCCCCCCCCCCCAGAGTCGCACGCCGCGCTCCTCTCCTGAATAGCGCCATTGTCTTCCCGCTCGGTTTATCCGTCTCACGCGCCGCACGGATTTCAGCTTCGCTCTGCAGTTAACCTTCCCCTGACGAGGCTTCGGTTAAAAACACACTAAACCCCAAAACCCTCATTCGGAGGGAGTGTGTGTGTTATACAGTACAGCACTGTTTAGGCTTTGTGCAGCAGATGTTTCTCCTGTTGACACATACCCACACACACACATGTGCACGCCCACACACACACACACACACATACACGCACTCCATGATACATGCAAATATGGCTAGATTGCCGGGTAGATTTGGCCGTGTGTCTGTTGTTACTATAGTTACATTATCTGTGTAATTAGCTCTTCGTGTGTCTGCCTGTTGTTGTGTTTGATTGTCATCTTTTCATATTCCTGATATTTAAGTTAAAGTGCTCGTGTGAAGCTGGATGCCTGTAATCATTTTTCACGGGTGTGGGTGATTCTTTTAGTTTTTTTTTGTGTTGGGAAGCATTCTTCTCACATCTGTGATAAACGTTTGTTTTTATTTGGGCGCTTTTCGTGTCACGGTCACATTCCGTCCGTGATTTCATGAAGAACTTTCCGGAATGCGGTTTTTGACTATTTTTAAACCTATTTTTTTTTGCTCCCGTTTCACCAAGAAGCTACGGTGGAACCCGGTAATTGTCAGCTGAGACGTGTGACATTTGGAACGGCACGTCGGATTCCTCCGGAGGTCCAAAAGGTTCTGCTGATGTTCTTCTCTAATTACCTGATATTCTACCGTCTGGGCTTAATCAGACGGGTCAGTAAAGGGGGGGGGGGGGGGGGTGCTTGGACTCCTCTCCCATTCCTGCTCATGTTTTTCTGTTGTCCCGTCACAGAGGGTAACAGGGACGTGTAGAGGAGGTGACGCTTTCATTTTTACTTTAAATTAACAAGGTGACAGTGAAGGTGGGGAGGGGGGAGGGGGGGGGGGGCGGTGATGCTTCTGGGAGGGTTTTTGAGGTCGTCCTGCCTCTACTGTTATGAAACCTGGAGAGAATGACAAGGGGTGGCAGTGGTGGGGGGGGGGGAGGGGGGGTGCTATCTACAAGGGCTAGCGGAAATCAGCATGACAACGTGGAGAGCACGTCGTTCCTCGTTTGACACCTGACGAGAGGTGAGAGGCGTGATGGGGGGGGGGGGGGGCGTGAGTGAAAGGACTCTCGCTGGATGAACTTCTCTGTCCTCTGGCTGTGTCTCACTTTTCTTATTGCTGGATCTGCCCTTTAATGCTCAACTTCATTTAACGCGACAGTCACCCGCTTTTGCCGAGCGACAGTTTTGAGTGGCATTTGCTGTGCAGTGCTGTGCACGCTGAGGAAATCCCACTGGAGCTCGGCTGATTGGACGGCCTTCATACGGTGTGCCGACCAATGGCAAAAAGCCTTGGAAGGACCTTAATGTGTACTGGCTTTGCCAACATTTACTTAGCCGTACACGGATTACGCTTTTACATCTAGTCCGTGTTTGCGTACGGCCTGGTCCTACATGCGGGCCATTATTTCATGTTCTGCTCCGGATCCACAGATCAACAGTCCAGATAGACCTGGAAGTGAGCTGGGGCTGATGTGATTGGCTGTCTAAGCAAATCATTGCGGGCCATAAATTATGAACCAATCACACGGAAGCAGGGAATTTAATCCAGCCGCTCTCAGGACTGCTGAGAAATGGCCGCTACAGATTTAAATCAGGAACCAAACTGCCACCCTGCTGGGAGTATTAATTACACACACATGTACACATACACACACACACCCCACACACACTCACACGCATACACACATACACACACACTCACACGCGTACACACACTCACACGCACACACACACTGCCTCTCTGTAGAAGCAGGGTAATACTCTGTCCGTTCCCGGGATATAAAGCTGTGTGTTTCCATTAGGAGCTCCGCCTTGCTGGGCGGGGGCATTACGGGCAGGACAGGCCTCCACTGGCTGTGCGCCCTGTGGGACAGCGCGGCGGGGGGGGGGGCATTCCACTTCCTGTTCCATTAGCGTCTCGGCCGGGCAGCAGGGTGATCTGCGCCAGGCTGGACTCCACACGCGTGTGCGAGCGTTCTCATTTAGAGGAGGATGCAGGTCCCAGCGCTGGGTCGGATTTTTGGGAGATCCAGGTGTTTTCCTCCGACTCTGGCAGTGATTTAGAGACACCTTAGTGTGCCTGCAGATTGTTACACTCGCGCTGCCCACAGTCATTTCTCTTCAGAACAGAGTCCTGCCCCTGCAGGAAGCACTGGCAACTGCGCTGAAAAATCCCCAAAATGGAGCTTTATTTTATGACAGTTGGGACTGTTGCTTAGTAACACTCTTAGTATAACTCTCCCAGCATTCCAGAATCTCCTGTCTGGCCTCATCACCATGACGACTCTTATCTGGGGGTGGGGTGGGGGGTCCTGGTCATGCTGTCCATCGTCCCTGGGCCACTCCCCCCTGCTTGTCTGCTGCTGGTTCCGGAGAGTTCCGACCAGGTGCCAGGATATACCTGGTCCCAAAGCACACCTGAAAGGTGTTATTAACTGACACCGACTCTGATATGAGCAGGATCAGCAGCTCATTGGCTGTCTGTATAAACTGAGTCTATGAATGGCACCATGTGTTCTGAGCACATCCCAAGATTTACATATACAGACATAAACATTTCTGCGCGCTTGTGTTGTCCGTAATGTAGTCCAAATCTAGACTATGTGCAAGGAATGAGAAAATATGAAATAAGTATTCTCTTGGTACCTGTAGACCTGCTGGAAGGCGATGGAGGAAAGCTGTGGTTGATATATCAGTGTGCCTGGGCCTTTAATGCAGGGGATGCTTTGCAAGCGATTAAGAAAAACATGTTGTATTTATTTGGGTATTTATGAACAGCACCTTTAGGGTGTTTCTAGGTGCTGCTGAGATTTTATTTTAGGCTGTGAACCATATTGAGAGAGAGCGGGAGAGAGAGTGAGATGGAGAGAGAGAGAGAGAGAGAGGAAAGCGGAGTAACGAGACGGCATACTGTGTGTGGGTGCAGACCGGCAGCACCACCGCCTCCCTGTCACCTCCAGACAGGTGCGCTCCAGGTGGCGGTGCTGGGATGTGATATTCCTCTTCCTTCCTCAAAGGGAGAAAAAGCTGGAAAACTGTACTACAGACGGAATGATGCGTGATGAACTCTCCATGGCAACCTCGGCGGTGGGAGCGGTTTGGGAACAGGAGTCTGAATTATGATGAATTATGAATGATGAATTATGATGGATCTTCTTTCATAACTGCTAACTACCCGTGCCCTAATCTCCATGCAGGTGGGTGGAAAACCTGTCCCCCCTCTCCGCCTCGCTCCGTGCAGAGAGAGAGAGAAATCCCATCTAAACCGCTTAGGGGTACAACAATTACCCACTAATCCACTGGAAGGTTGCAGAATATCGGTCTCGGAAGCTGAAGAAAGGAGTTTGCATTCTCTCTTTCTCTCTCTCTCTCTCTCTCTCTCTCTCTCTCCGTCTCCGCCAAGGCCTTGTCTATTCAAATCAGTGGCTGACGGAATCTGTGCAGGTCCCGTGGTAAACAAAACGGCCTTGAGCTCTTTAGAAAAAATCTCAAACCCATTGTCACAACGGCTAAATGTGCTTCGTCTGCCGTGCAGTAAAGAAATGGATTGGTTTAAATAAAAAAAAGAAAAGTTCTGCCGAGTTCTTGATTGAAACTGCACTTTTAAAAAAATCAACAACCATGAACCGCTGTGCTCAAGGGCAGGGTTTCACTTCACGGTTGGTGAAGACTACTTCCTGTTAGCTCTTGCAGTCACCTTGAGCAGGTGTAATACCTATAATAGAAGGTTCTAATAAAATGGCAGGTTTACAATAGCATTTGGTCTTCAGTGTCAATACTGCTGTTTATTCACCTGAAATTACTTTATCATCCGTCTCTACTGAACACCACCGTTGTGTTGGAATAGTCAACCCTTAAACATTGCGGTGGAAAGTCCTGGGGTCAGAAAAGTAAAAGTCCTGTCACGTGTTTCTTCCATCCATGACCTCAGTCAGCTGGTTTCACTAATTGGCTCCACCTCCAGGCTGAAGAACTTAGCAAATCCAGGTGAGGTGGCAGATAAAAATACGTGAAGTGAGATCAACACACAATGAGGAGCAGCACTGGACCTAATGTGAGACCAGTATATATGTTAGCGTATGCTATCGGTTAGGCATAAGACCAGTATATATGTTAGCGTATGCTATCGGTTAGGCATGTGTATTAAAGCAGAGACTGAACGTTTCCTGTGCCAGCATTTTCTTTGTTGCATTAGCTCAAAACTGGACAGGACCACACCTTTGGTTTCTCACTAGTTAATTGGCTGTCCGCTGATCCTGTCTGGATGATTGCTTATCCTGAGCAGCACAAGCGGTTTGAATTAAAACACACTGGCAGAGCGACAGTTTTTTTTGTTTTTTTTTTGATACTTCAACTGTTTCCCCTGAGGTTGATCGAGGACATTTTCTGGGAAAGCAAAAAATAGACTTTTTGCCAACTCTCTGAAAAATTACTACATTTCTGGTTTCCAGAATTTCACAGTCACTATCAGCAGTAGAAAGGGTATATCAACCCACCAAGTGATATTCATTTCTTTATTTATATAGTCATGTTTTTTGTGTATGAAGAGCGTGCAGTATAGGGAGATGGGCACAGGTCAGAGTGGTACTTGCAGTGCGAAGAGATTGGAGTTCATTCTGTAGCTCTTGTGAGTGTGAAATGAGCAGTTCTGTATCCATGCCATGTGTGTGTGTGTGTGTGTGTGCTATGATTTAAAGCGTGTTTATCTGGTAACCTTGGTAACCGATGAGGAGATCACAGCCGCGACCCGAACACGGCGTGCGCTCTCTCTCTCTCTCTCGCCTCACGCTCGGCATTGTGGGTGATTTCACTCGGCGGGCGCTGAGTCGGGCGTGACCGCCTCCTGCTGGTTTCGGAAGCTTTTTCGCCGGCGCGGTGCAGTCGGGATGTCGATAAACGAGCGGGAATTTGGGTTTGGGAGGACGTCCTGATGAGCGGGGCGCCCCAGGAGGGTTACCCCCCCCCCCCCCCACCCCGCGTGCACCCGTTTGCTCACTCCCGCGCGCTAACGCCTGAGCTGCTCCTTGGTCGGGCGCGTCTAACGAGCTGCGCTCCGGCTCTCTGAGTGATGTCGGCGTCGACCCCCTCTTATCCAGCACCTGGAGCTGAGCGGAAGGAGGACAGGAGAGAGAGTTCAGCGGAGCCCGGCGAACGCACCGCCAGATAAGCGCCTGTCACCGAACGCTTCGCTGCTTTGTGCAGGGGGAGGAACGAAAACGGAAAGAAGGAAACAGGAAAGACGAGGAGCGATCTCTGCAGCGACTGCGTCTGGATTAAATTCTGCCAGCAAATTTGACCTTTTTCTGAAGTTTTACCTGCCGCACACCCCTGATGACCCTTTGTACTGCGGGAGTTTCACTCGCACCGCTGTAATGTTTGGAGGCAGCAGCACACTGTGGGACACCACTGCCCTGTTGCCCTTGGTTTCGGTTGGACACGATCACGTGATCTCGCTCCTCCAATGAGCAGAGGAGGCGGAGAAGGTAACGGGCAGGTACTGCAGCTCTGTTTAATCTCATTCCCCCCTGGCTGTAGCGTGAACTTTTGTTTCTCAAGCAGGGAGGAGGGTTCATCTCTTTCCCTCTTTATGAAAGGGTAGGGTGCCTGGTTGCAGGCTCCTAGCTGATGATTTAAAGAGGCCCGCTCGATATCTTTGCCCCTCTGAGCTGAGCCTGCTGTCAAAGCTAACGGAGGCCCTGCTAATTGAGGCCGGGTGTCTGTACCTCCCGAGTAGTGCAATCTGATGAAACTTTTCCACTGTGCAAAGGTTTGAGCAGCATTGCTTCTGCCACATTTATTACACTCATCAATAGTTTCGTTTTGTAGTCCACTGGCAGAAGTGAGATGGGACGTAGTTCTCTGCTGAGAAAGATTTTTATGTCCTTTTCCTTTTCATTCTGAAGTGTGTATTTGCCGTTGTGGGGGCAACGTCTCTGGGCAGCAGGCTGTCAGGTCTGTTCAGTCCTATTTTCTCTTTTCTGTCAGTTTCACTCTTTCAAGTGGGGTTTATGTGCTGCCAAGATTACCTCATGCAGCCGGGAGCCAAGCTATTGCCTCTTATCTATCAAAAGCCTTTTAACTTAAACTGGAACTTTTTTGAAAAGTTTCAAAAATCATCTGAGTTTTGTAGCTGCTCCTTATTAACTTGGAACTACTGTCTTTTTACAGCACAGTACTGTAATGCCACAGACTCTATAGGCACACCAGATACTCAGCTCCTGTATTCCTTCCATCCTTTGTCACAGCATTGGGCTTATGAATGCCCGTCTTAATGAACTTTCAGGAAATCATACTGGAATGTCTTTGTTGCAATGGTGAGAACTTAAAATCTTAAGACCCTGGGCCTGAAAATCTGTTTTGTCTGTAGAATCTGTGGTCCTACAATCCCACGTCCTGATTGGAGGTCTGGATCTGTGGTCCTCCAGTGCCGCATTCTGACTGGAAGTCTGGGTTTTGACTTGTGAAAACAACCCTGAGTTCTTTCGAGGTTTTTGAAAGGTCAAAGTGTGAAGACAAATCTCCCTGAAAGTGGCTGCTTAGGGAGAACAGGGAATTGTGGGATTGTCGTCATTGTTGAGTCAGCTGGATTCATCAAGCTGACACAAGTCTCATTTGGGTCATAAAGGATCAAAAACCAGATTTGGCTGCTTGGCTGCCTAGAGGACACCCGTGTGGATTTAAGTTTTTTTTTATTTCCCTGCCCCTGTGCGTTTTGGGAACTTCCCTACTGCTGTCTCAATGCAGGAATTAGGACTGCCGAGTCTTCTGCCTAATGATGTCATCACCCCATCTCAAGTCCCCCCTGACATCAATCCTTCCCCTGTCCTGCTCTCGCCAGTGAACTAAGGGACCGGTGGGATTTTCACTTTTTTTTTCAAAAAAGAAAAGAAAGGGCCTCCATTCGCAGGCACCTGTGTTAAGTGTTAAGTGCTAGCTGGCTGTCAGAGCCACCTGGGACTGATTTGGGGATAATTGACGAGTGCTTTAATTGCGAGCCGATCCCTACAGCACGTGTGGTACAGTGTGCGACCCTTGAAGACACCGCCCCCTCACAGCTCGAAGATCGATTGTTATTTTTTTTCTGAGAGGAGGGCCTGACGGAATGCGCACGCAGTAACAGAGCCTTGCGTGTTCCCTTTCCCAGACGTCCCTGTGGAAACGGAGACGGCACTCACATCGGTTCCGCCCCCCGCCTTCCCCTCGCGGCTGTCTCGCTGAACATGCCTCTCAAAGTTGTGACACTTCTCCGATCGTTGAGGTCGCGACCTTTTTTCCAGCGAATTGGGCTTGGTCTCCTTTAATTGCTCTGAGGGAAGGTTTATTTTGTCATTTTGCCTGCGCCTCCCCCTGCCCCCCCCCCCCCCGACACAGCGCACACAGAATTGATCACGGCCCCATGTATGACCTTTTCTCATTTGGGCTCCCAGTCCTCTCCGCACTCTGATGTGCGCCTCGATCGATCCCCCCCACCCCCCCCACCTTTCCCCACCCCCCTCGCTGGATCATCTCAGAGTGTCTCTTAAATGCATTGCGGCCTGACAAGAATCAAATATGCGCCTGACCCGGCTTTGTCCACATGTCTGATTCCCGGGGTTGCCAGCTCTCGTCCCGGAATACCCCCACGTTTGCTTAATTAATTCCTCGATTAATCCGCATTTTTCAAAACATGCTTAAGTTCTGTGCCTTTATGCTGATTTTAACAGATTTCAATGTGATGAGAGTTTCAGTGATTTTCCACAAATCATCCACGTAGGGTGTAGTTTTAAGGAGCAGGTGTCCGCACTTTTGATATTTAGGACTTAACTGGTTTCAGCTCTAGGTGTGTTAGCTGATCAGTTAATGATGTAGCCTCTTTCAGAAGGAGTCATTTCCCAGATTCCTGCATTATAGAAAATGAGAACATTAGCTGTCTGAGCACTGATCTGATTAAATACACTCAAAGGGAAATGAGATGCTCGTGTCTGTTTGATTTAGAGAGGCATTAGGAGGGCATGTCATTCCTCCGTATGCTTTCAGCATCTAATTAAAAAACAATGAACAGCTCCGTTCACTGCAGCATTTGCAATTAAAGTCAGAACGAAAACTGTCACACATGGGCGGGAAATCCAGGACTGCTGTTGGGAACCCCTAGTCCAGTACCGGCCGTCAATCGGAATAAAGGTACCTGGAAAAATTTCCGGTGGTTTCTCTAACTAACCGTATGTATGGTAGAAAAATCTGGTTTTCAGAGACAAACTTCTAAGATGGGGGGAAAAGCTGCAGCCTTCCTAAAAAGGACCCCCCCCCCCAAAATGCTGAATATTTTCTCTAAACGGAGGACATTACGAGGCATGCTGTTCAGGTAATGTTAATGAGGACGGACTTAGGTGAGGCAGTTTAATGAGATAATTATGGGTTTTGATGGAATAACAAACTGAGACACGGCTGCTCTCAGGCATGGCTGCTGCTCTCAGGCATGGCTGCTGCTCTCAGGGACGGCTGCTGCTCTCAGGGATGGCTGCTGCTCTCAGACATGGCTGCTGCTCTCAGGCATGGCTGCTGCTCTCAGGGACGGCTGCTGCTCTCAGGCATGGCTGCTGCTCTCAGGGACGGATGCTGACTCTGGTTCCTGCCTGGACTGACACGCAGAAGGCTCTTTTCCGGGGGGGGGTCGGGGGGGGTGGGGGGGGGCTGTCTGACCGTGCCTAATGACTACCATTGTGGGTTTAATAGACAGGAAGCGGAGTAATTCCTGCCCTCCCCCGGTGACCCCATTCAGAGTGACGTCCTTGTTCCCCTCTGGAGTTCGGGGTAATCCTCCCTGAAACGACAGGGACAAGGCTGCCCGACCCTCGACCCTGTGACCCCGCGCTGACCCCTGGAGAAAGGGTGGAGTCAGGCGCAGGAGGAGAAAAGATGGTAGTGGACAGGAGGATGCTTTTTTGAATTGGGAGTTGTGTGGCGGGGGGGGGGGGGGGGGCTGTGTCTCACCAGTCCACTTCTCTGTGTGTCATGTACAGGAAGCCTCAGTCTTTTCTCGAGTAATTCATTTAAATCTGAGATTAAGTGTGTGTGTCAAATGACTGATCATGGAATTTAAGATTTAAGTGAAGCTAGTCATGCCCCCTTTTTGTCTGACTACAGTTCACTGACTGATGACAGAGAGGCTCTTTCTCTCCCTCCTCTCTCTCTCTCCCTCTCTCTCCCTCTCTCTCTCCCTCTCTCTCCCCCCATTTCTCTCTCTCTCTCTCTCTCTCTCACACGCATGACGGGCGAGATGGAGTGCCTCAGCACTAGTTAATTGCCCGTACTGCTCTCCGGCAAGAACAGCAGAGGGTGTGACACTGTCACTGCACGGCCTTCTGGGTAATGAACAGGGGGAAGGTGAGACATGCCTTAGAGCACAGGCTTCTGGGAAAAAAAAAACAAGGAATCTGTCACACTGCTGCCACACAGCCTTCTGGGTAAAATCAGTCAGAAGCAGTTTTTAGAACTTCTGCCTCTGTTCTGTGCTGTGAACTTTTGTTTTATGTGGTGAAGGCGTAAATGCTTTTCACAGGAAAAAATTTGTTCAGACAGCTAAATCTTGTCTAATTCTGACAGGGACAAGACGTTTACGTGTACGTGCAGAATGCATTGCGTTCTGATCTGGTTGTAAAATGATTCTGTCATTTTTATAGCAGAATAGAAGCTCCTTAAATGAGAATCCTTGTGAAATATCTCATCAGCGGAGGACTTGCTTGTCGTTTGCCGATGGTGCTCAGGGTTGGTGAGGCTGTGAGTCGTGAAGCAGAGGATGCTGGGTAATATTTGTCGGGGGCGTGTCAGATGTGCGCCATTTTTCGTAAGCTTCCTCTCACGCGATCTGCCCTCCTTCTCTGTTTTGGTCTTTTGCACTCACCGCAGTGATCCACTCAATTTCTGTGGCGCATAATAAGAATGTGCATGGGGGAAACTGTACTGTATGTCGTTATTGTCGTAGGAGTCTGGAAAGGTTGCTTCACATGGACTCTAAAGAAATGCTTTTAAGTCCACGTCCACAACCTCTATTTCCTAATTGCGGTTTCACTCGTTTCCTGCGGTTGGAGCCCGACTTCCTGTGCGCGCGGTGCGAGTCAGACTCACCTTGAGGTGCTCCGGCAGGATCTGACAGAACCTCTGAGGCTCGCGTCAGGCGCACCTCGTCTGGGCGCGACGTTTTTGGGTTACGCTCGAAAAACACAAACACACACAGGCATCAACACGGAGCAATTAAAAAGCCAGAGGAGGAGGAGGAGGAGGAAGGAGGAAGGCCAGAAATCTCTTTGTTCGTTGCAAGTGATTAATATTAATTGATCCCCCCCCCAATCCCCCCCACCCACATTATTTTCCGGCAGATGATGGCATCATCTGTTGGGGATTGGAGAGGCCTGTTGGGCCCCCCCCCCAATCCCACCCGCCCCATTCAAACCCTGTCCCCTGCAGGTGAATGGGAGGGGGGGGGGGCAGGCAGGCGTTGCTAGGCAACCTGCCAGGCGGGTGGTGAAATGGCGGGGGAGGGGGGGTAGGTGAGATGACGAAGAGGCGGTGGAGGGGTGAGACGGAGGTTGGGGGTGAGAAGGCGGGTTGGGTGGGTGGCGGGGGTGAGATGGCGGGTTGGGGGGGGTGGCGGGGGAGGGGCGCAGTCTGTACCCGCTGACAGCGAGCGAACGTCTGATTTTTTGGGAGCCCGTTTTGTGCTTAACTTTCAGGCTGTGGGCCAGTCGGCCTCTAGTTCAGCTGTGTGTGTGTGTGTGTGTGTGTGTGTGTGTGTGTGTGCACACAACTGTCCCCCAAACCGTGCGATTTAGGCTACTCATGCCTCCGGTGGTCTGGTAGGTCTTGTATGGTGGCATTCACAGCTGGCTATTGCCACACCCGCCTGTCACCTCCTGGAGATAAGCACTCAGACACCCAATCCTTTACCCCCCCTTCCGACTGCTCCAGACCCACCCCGACCTTGACCCAGCTGTCACTTAATTCTTTAGCACCACAAAACATGGCTCCAATTACACGCGTGTGTTTGTGGTGCGCATTCTTTGTGCTGACTTTTGTTTGGGGGTGCGGCTATGGTAGTAGTCTTGTACGCATCTGTTGTACTGTCACGAGCGCAGAGCACGTGAGAACATCTTTTTTCGGGGTCTTAAATGTTCTTCCTCTCCAGGATGAAAAAAATGAATATTTAAAACGACTTCAAACAAGCAGCCATGAAATATTAATCAGCGGGAGCGAGACGGCGGTGTTTTATCCTCCTCCTGCGCTCGCACAGGATGCGGCCCCCCCAGGGAAAGATGCGCCCCCCTGGGTGAGAGATGCGCCCCCTAGGGGTGAGAGGTGCAGGTGGGCGTCTATTTGATACTGCACTTATTTAAACTGAAGGGCGCGCACGTTTGGCCTGAGTACGGTCAGGCAGGTCACTGCGTGGTTCTCCAGTCTTCGGTTTGTTTACATTACATGTATTTGGCAGACTCTTTTGTCCTCTAGGCCAGGTCAGAAAGTTCTGACTTCCTGTTACTTCCTGTTACTTCCTGTTTCGTTTTCCCGGCTGTCGGGCCTCCACAGAGCTCCGCCTCCTCTGTTCTTGGCGGAGCGAAAGAAAACATCTCCTTCCTCAGTGTTCCTCTGCCTGTCCTTCAGCTGAGAGGGAGAGTTAGCATGCACCGCCCCCCCCCCCCCCCCCCCCCCCCGTTGTCACGTCGTGTTCCCCGTCCTTACCGGTTGCTTCGCCGGCTCGCCTCGCGTCGCCAGCTATCCCAGCATGCCTTGCGGGGCTCTCATTGAATGGAGATGAATGGAGGTGATGTCACCGGCGGGGAAGTGTGGCTTCACCCTCGCTCACCGTGGCGAAGGCTCTAAGTGGTTGCCGTGGAGATGTGAGTGGGATCCCCGAAAGTGTGAAGTGGAGGCAGGTGTAACGGTTAACACCCTCTGCCTTTACCTGCCCACGAGTGTGTGCCTGCTCTACCGCCTCCCCACCCCCCACCCCCTGCCCCTGGCCGCGTTTTTAACAGTCTCTGTACCCCCACCACACACTACAGCAGAGGACATGTACCCCCCCACCACACGCTACAGCAAGAGGGACATTTATCCCTACCTCTCCCCTGCATTAAACCAACTGCTCCTTCCCCCCAGACCCCCCCGCGTGTGTGTGAATGTAAGTGTGCTTGTGTGAGCCTCATTTAAATCACCCCCCGTTTCACCTAACACCCCATCTACAGCGATCAGGGACATTCACCCCCACTCACCCCCCTTCCATTCACCCAACTGTTCCTGCCTACCCCCCCCCCCCCCAGACTTATTGCACCCATCCCTGCACATTAGTGCCCTTATAGTATTACAGTGAGGGAACTGGGCTTGGAGCTGCCGGTTCGATATACAGTACTATATAAATAGATTGCTTTAAAAACACACAAACACACAGTGCTAATCGCTTTGGAGCCTCAGCGAAATGTAAACATAATTAGCGCTGTTTTATCCCAGTCTATGTTTAGCTGAGTCTCAGCAGGGCCAGAGTTCGGCTCGCGTTTATAGCGCCTTTGATCCGGGTCGATGTGCAGTCGCTTTATCTTCCCGCTCTGCGCTGGTGGGGGTGTTGTGACAGGACTGCAGAGAACAGCAAAGGTAAACTATAAAAATGTGCAAAATAAACTCATTTTGCACATTTAATAATAACAGAAAACTAATAACAGGAAAATAAGAACAGCCACACAAAACCAGATTCAGGGTTCAGTTTGTATTAGAATAAAATATGGTAACGCTAACGATGCGACTAATTAACTAATCATGGTCTTCAGTCAGTTACCTTGATAAGTAGTCAGGTGTTGTTGTAGTGCTCGTCTAAACCAAAAACCTGCACCCACACCGGCCCTTATGGGTCAGACTGGACCCTCCTGGTTTAGCGTTCTGATACAGGCAGAGGAACCAAACCAGGCCGACCGAGACCGAAGGCGAGGTGCTCAGCGCATTGAATTCAGTCCCAGAAAGGCAGCGGTTAGGTTTTTTATTTTTTTTTTTGGGAGGGGGGGGGAGGGGGGCTGCAGTAGCTTCCTGCTCCGCTCGCTGTGACTCCCTCCCCCTAACAGGATTTGTTGGGTATTGTGAGAGGCGAGGATCTGACGCCGTGTGATAAGAAATGCGACAGACCAGCCTCTTAAATCCCCTCTCGAGTTTGGGTGCCCCCGTCTGCCCGTCTGCCCGTCTGTCTGTCTGTCTGTCTGTCTGCCCGTCTGTCTGTCTGCCCGTCTGCCTGTCTGTCTGTCTGTCTGTCTGCCTGTCTGTCTCTTTCTGTCTGTCTGTCTGTCTGTCTGTCTTTCTCTTCTTGTCTGTCTGCCTGTCTGCTGTCTGCCCGTCTGCCC
>NC_057942.1:1587500-1595000 GCF_018555375.3 Anguilla rostrata
CCTCTGCGGAGAGAGAGTGTTGTGCATACGATGCCCAGGTTGGGGGGGTTGCTGATGGAAACTTCTGGAACCGACGTTTGAGCATGGTGCTGGCCGTGGCACTAGGTGTGATATTGGGTGTGCACCAGGTGCAGTGTTGGGCATGGCACCTGGTGTGGTATTTGGTGTGGCACCAGGTGCAGTGTTGGGTGTGGAACCAGGTGCAGTGTTGGGCATGGTACCTGGTGTGGTATTGGATGTTGGGTTATGGTGGTTTAGTGGGTGTGGTGTTGGGTGTACCGCTGGGTGTGGTGTTGGGTGTGGCACCAGGTGTGGTGTTGGGTGTGCCGCTGGGTGTGGTGTTGGGCCTGGCACTGGGTGTGGTGTTGGGTGTGCCGCTGGGTGTGGTGTTGGGCGTAGTACCGGGTGTGGTATTGGGTGCTGGGTGTGGCTCCCTGAATGGCTGAGACAGACTCTTATCTGGTGGAGAGAGAAAAAAGCAGAGAAAGAAGAAAAGAAATGAACATCTTGTGTTTCCCCCGCATTCCGAGCGGAGGCGGGAAAAATCTCTGGCGCTATCCGTCAAACTCTATGAGCCGGCCGTCGTCACGGCGATGCCGGGGATTAATATCCCCCCCGGGGCACCGGGGGCCCCTTCTGTGGGCGGGGCTCGGAGAGAGACGGCGGTGTCAGCGCAGCGTTTATTTCCCCCTGCGATGGAGGGAGAGAGGGAGAGGTGGGGAGGAGGAGAAGAGGGAGAGGAACGGGGGGCTGGAGGACGACAGGAGAGGAGGATGGAGGAAAGAGGGGCCTGGCGGGGAGGGAGGGAGAGATGGCGGCCTGTCTCTGTTTCCAGACCGCCGTGTGTAATTATGTCCTTACTCAGAGCTATATTTAACCGCTCTCGCACAGATAGAGGAGATGTGCTCTGCAGCGTGTGGGTGTGGATAAGCACTGAAGCAGATATCCCAGTGCCCAAAAACAACACGAGAAATTCCCTGATGCCTCGCGTATTAACCATGTACAGAGAGAGAGGGGGGGGGGGGGGGAGGGGGGTTGAGTTGAGTGAGATGGAATGAGAGAGAGAAAGATGGAGAGGTGGGGGAGGTAAAGAGATGGAGTGAGAGAGAAAGAGAAAGAGAGAGCTGGATCAAGACCTTGGTGTTCTCCCTCTGACCTCTACTGTGATTGTTCTGTGTGACAGGTGTTCAGGGTGGCAAAGTTCCCATCAGATACCGTAAAATAAGGCTTCCTCTCTCCCCCTGGCCCCCCCTGGCCCCCCCTCACCCCCCCCCCGCCCCATCTCCCCGCTCTCGGATTTGTTTGTCTTCCTGAAGATAAGGTGACACATTCAAACGGGCCTGTCGAGCAAACAAACAGCTCATGAATGCTGCCCTTGAAACAGCCAATCGGAATCGAGAGCAGAATCAGCCTCCTGGATCTGCTGAGGCTCGCAGTTTCCCCCCCCTCCCCGCCCCCCCCAGGCTTTCTGTCCCGGGGGGCTCAGACACTGAACGCAGAACACAGCCAGCGGTTCTGGAGGTTCTGACCCGTCTGAACAGTGGTCCTTTCCCGGATTGTGCAGCACGAATAGCGTGCAGCCGCCTCAGTCCGCACAGCAAGCGCCAAAACACCCGCCTTTCTCCAGAAGAGCATCGCGCAGCACTGAGGTAGCATCTGGGGTTAGCATCTGGGGTTAGCATCTGGGGTTAGCATCTGGAGTTAGCATCTGGGGTTAGCATCTGGAGTTAGCATCTGGAGTTAGCATCTGGGGTTAGCATCTGGGGTTAGCATCTGGGTTACATCTGGAGTTAGCATCTGGGGTTAGCATCTGGGGTGAGTAGCATCTGGGGTTAGCATCTGGAGTTAGCATCTGGGGTTAGCATCTGGAGTTAGCATCTGGAGTTAGCATCTGGGGTTAGCATCTGGGGTTAGCATCTGGAGTTAGCATCTGGGGTTAGCATCTGGAGTTAGCATCTGGAGTTAGCATCTGGGGTTAGCGAGCGGGAGCTCAAACGGTGACTGAGCCAGGAAGGCTTATTCAGCGCTCACTCAGGTGGGTGGCCTGCAGTAGAGCTTACCTGTGGAGGTGCACCTGTTTTAGAGAATCTACCTGAGGAAAGGTGGAGGCATGCATGTTTTATGAGCTTACCTGTGAGATACACCTGTTTCGACTTACCTGCAAAGATGCACCTGTTTTATGGAGCTTACCTGCAAGATGCACCTGTTTTATGGAGCTTACCTGCAAAGATGCACCTGTTTTATGGAGCTTACCTGCGAAGATGCACCTGTTTTATGGAGCTTACCTGTGAAGATGCACCTGTTTTATGGAGCTTACCTGTGAAGATGCACCTGTTTTATGGAGCTTACCTGTGAAGATGCACCTGTTTTATGGAGCTTACCTGTGAAGATGCACCTGTTTTATGGAGCTTACCTGTGAAGATGCACCTGTTTTATGGAGCTTACCTGCAGACACACACATTTTGCAGAGCTTGCCTGCTGAGACAGATGTGTTTTACGTGCAAAGCCGTGTTTGTGTGTGTGAGGTGTTTGTGCAGAGGACAGCGTGGCATGCAGCAGCTTTAGCCTGCAGTCTGTGCGCTGCGTCAGAGAGATTCGGGGGGGGGGGGGGCTGTGGAGGGAGGGGCCCTGGAGCCGCTGTATAATTAGCATGAGGCTGTAATTGGCCTTCCAGATGGTGGGGCTTAATGAAAGTCATCGATGCGGGGCTCGTGAGCTTGCAGGCACACACGATTAATTGACCTCCCCCCCAATCCATCCCTCCCTGGTGATGTCACCCAAACCCCCCCCCCCCACTCCCCATCGGTATCCCCCCCCCCCCAAACTCACCTCCCCTGGAAAGCTGTCTGTCCTCCACAGTCTCTCTCTCCTCTTCTTCTTCTTTGTTTGTGCTCTGTTATTTTATTAAACAGGAGCTTGAGGCCATTGCAGCCGATGCATCAGCGTTAGCCCCACGGCTAACCTTCCTCATCCCCAGGCAGGGAAAAGCATAAAAAAATACAAATCGCAACACGAACACGGAACTCCTGACAATAAAACAAGGAACAAATACATTAAACAAAAAAAAAGATCCATTTGATAAGATTACAGTAACCAGGCACAGATAAAATGCTAATGGTTGCATGTCTGATTTGCCTTGAGCTGTTTTTTTAATTCAGTTGAGCCGCAAAACAACTGAAGCCAGCTGTTTGCACCATTTCACGCATGTTGGCTCCGCCCACTGGCCCTGGCTCCGTCCACTGGCCCTAATGGCGTAGTTTGCTTCCCGCCACCTGGCCCGGTGTGCCGCGGCCCCCCCCGGCGACACGGCCTGATTCCCGCGCGCGGCGCGGCCTGATTACCGCGCGCGGCCGCCTGTCTCTCTCTCAGCGCGACGCTAGCACCCCAGGTTCACGCGCGGAGGTCACCCGCGAGAGGGGTCGTCGCCGGGGGAAACGCTGTCTCGGCGCTTCGCCACGTTCCTTTGATGCTTTCGCACCCGCTCCTGTTTGTCTGCTTTGCGCATGAGTAGAGCTGGGGGGCGAGGGGGGGTGGGGGGGGTGCATGTGGGGGGTGGGGGGGGCAGGGGGTGGCATGTGGGGTGATGGGCGGGGGGTGGGTGGGTGATGGGTGGAGGGTGAGGTGGGGCGGTGGGTGGGGTGGGGGGGGTGGCATGTGGGGGTGATGGGGGGGTACAGATGGAGTTTATAAATAATTTGGTGGGGAGATTAGGGGGTGGAGCTACACAAAGTCTTGAGGGCGTACCATGGGGCCGGTGGTTCGTTAATGAAGTCGTTTTTAATGATGTTCTGGCGAAGGAAGCCGTGATGTTCGCTCACGTGCTGCAGCCCAAGACCCCGCGCCGGGGCAAGATGGCGGTTATGTCGCCTGCAGGGTCGCGGGGGAGGGGCGGGGGGGGCGGGGGTGTTTTTGGAGGCCTCTGTCTTCCACTACACCCCTCAGCTTCACTCTTCAGCATGGTTACCAACCATCTGCACTGTATCAGAGGGAGAGAGAGAGAGGGAGAGAGAGAGAGCAAGTGAGTTTCAAAAAAAAGAGAGACAATAGGCAGACAGCTTCCGAGCCAGTGAGGTCATCACCAGAGTTTCCTTTCCTTTGAGAGGTCCACTGCAGGACTGAGCGGTGTGCGCTAACGTGCTAACACGCTAACGTGCTCACAAAAAAAAAAAAAAACAGACTCGGCCCCACGCCGCAGCCAGCTCCTCCTCCTCACGCCGTAAAACGACACGCCTTTCCAGAGTCTTTCCACAAACACTGTTTCGGTTTTACTGTTTGCTTTTGATTGGGCCAGTTTTTACGTGTGATATAGGATATTTTGGAAACTTAAGAGAAGTTTCGGCCAGTCTGCTGGTTTTTACAGCGCCTGCTGTATGAATCTATCCATTAAAGAAAATACGCTCCGAAGCAACTCGTAAAAGCGATGTTATTTTTCCGGAGGCTAAACAAATGAACTGATTTATTTTATTGAATATCATTCATCGCCCACAAAAGCCGGTCTGGTCCAATTGAAACATGCAGTAAAAACTGAAATAACATTTAAAAAAAAAAAAAAACAGAACTCCATAAAGTGAGCTATGCCTCTAAGTGCATTTTCCTAGCACTGGTTTGGGGGGGGGGGGGGGGGGGGCAGAAATGTGAAGTCCATAAATACCCCAACTAACACACACACACACACACACACACACACCTGCTCTCTGTTAAATCACTTGTCTTAAGGGTGTGGCAGCAATTTGACACCAGGCTGATTCAACCTGTTTACCATCTGGTTTAAAGCTCAGGCCCCTAACCTCTGTACTTCTGTACCACTGTGCTGACATCACACCGGGGATTTGGGTCCACCTGGCCTGGTGCTTCATAGCCCCTGTGCAGAAATGCATTATGGGACGAGGTCTGTGATTGGCAGACTCTCAGAGGACAGCTAAGAACAAAGGAAGTGGTTTTTTTATTTTTAAAAATCATCATTATTCAGCTCTGTTGAAAACAAAGTCCCCCCCCCCCCACGTGTCAAATCTGTAATCTCAAGTCATTTTTAACTCATTTTCCCCCATGCATCTATTATCATAGATACCAATTAGTGCCAAACTGGAGATCTGCGTGCTTGATTTAATCGGCCTTCCTGATTGGCCTTCAAGTGAAACCAACAGCGTTATTACCGTTTGAGGCATATGCTTTACTGCTGGAAAGTCATAACATTAAAAAACCATTTACTAATCACCTGTGCAACCAAGGTGGCAGCTTATATCTTCTGGAGCTTATGAAAACTGAATAATTACGAGTGTCTGAAATGGCAGTTATCCAGCTGTGGTGAAGGGTCGTTGTCACAGGTCGGACGGGGAAGCGGGGGATTGCTGGACGAAGGGAGATCGGCCATTTTGCATTCCCCCGAAATTTTATTCGCTGATAGACAGAGAGCGAGTTCCTTAAACAAACAAACAAAAGTCTTTGTTGTCTTCTCCTCAAAAATTTTTATCTTCTCCATCTCTTGGGTTCCGCGTCTTGGCTAATTGAAAGTGCAACACTGAATTCAGGGGAGTCTTTGTGGGGTTGGGTGGCGGACAGGTGTATTTGGGAGATTCTTTGGGTGGTTATTTAGTGGACAGGTGTATTTGGGAGATTCTTTGGGTGGTTATTTAGTGGACAGGTGTATTTGGGAGATTCTTTGGGTGGTTATTTAGTGGACAGGTGTATTTGGGAGATTCTTTGGGTGGTTATTAGTGGACAGGTGTATTTGGGAGATTCTTTGGGTGGTTATTTAGTGGACAGGTGTATTTGGGAGATTCTTTGGGTGGTTATTTAGTGGACAGGTGTATTTGGGAGATTCTTTGGGTGGTTATTTAGTGGACAGGTATATTTGGGAGATTCTTTGGGTGGTTATTTAGTGGACAGGTGTATTTGGGAGATTCTTTGGGTGGTTATTTAGTGGACAGGTGTATTTGGGAGATTCTTTGGGTGGTTATTTAGTGGACAGGTGTATTTGGGAGATTCTTTGGGTGGTTATTTAGTGGACAGGTGTATTTGGGAGATTCTTTGGGTGGTTATTTAGTGGACAGGTGTATTTGGGAGATTCTTTGGGTGGTTATTTAGTGGACAGGTGTATTTGGGAGATTCTTTGGGTGGTTATTTAGTGGACAGGTGTATTTGGGAGATTCTTTGGGTGGTTATTTAGTGGACAGGTGTATTTGGGAGATTCTTTGGGTGGTTATTTAGTGGACAGGTGTATTTGGGAGATTCTTTGGGTGGTTATTTAGTGGACAGGTGTATTTGGGAGATTCTTTGGGTGGTTATTTAGTGGACAGGTGTATTTGGGAGATTCTTTGGGTGGTTATTTAGTGGACAGGTGTATTTGGGAGATTCTTTGGGTGGTTATTTAGTGGACAGGTGTATTTGGGAGATTCTTTGGGTGGTTATTTAGTGGACAGGTGTATTTGGGAGATTCTTTGGGTGGTTATTTAGTGGACAGGTGTATTTGGGAGATTCTTTGGGTGGTTATTTAGTGGACAGGTGTATTTGGGAGATTCTTTGGGTGGTTATTTAGTGGACAGGTATATTTGGGAGATTCTTTGGGTGGTTATTTAGTGGACAGGTGTATTTGGGAGATTCTTTGGGTGGTTATTTAGTGGACAGGTGTATTTGGGAGATTCTTTGGGTGGTTATTTAGTGGACAGGTGTATTTGGGAGATTCTTTGGGTGGTTATTTAGTGGACAGGTGTATTTGGGAGATTCTTTGGGTGGTTATTTAGTGGACAGGTGTATTTGGGAGATTCTTTGGGTGGTTATTTAGTGGACAGGTGTATTTGGGAGATTCTTTGGGTGGTTATTTAGTGGACAGGTGTATTTGGGAGATTCTTTGGGTGGTTATTTAGTGGACAGGTGTATTTGGGAGATTCTTTGGGTGGTTATTTAGTGGACAGGTGTATTTGGGAGATTCTTTGGGTGGTTATTTAGTGGACAGGTGTATTTGGGAGATTCTTTGGGTGGTTATTTAGTGGACAGGTGTATTTGGGAGATTCTTTGGGTGGTTATTTAGTGGACAGGTGTATTTGGGAGATTCTTTGGGTGGTTATTTAGTGGACAGGTGTATTTGGGAGATTCTTTGGGTGGTTATTTAGTGGACAGGTGTATTTGGGAGATTCTTTGGGTGGTTATTTAGTGGACAGGTGTATTTGGGAGATTCTTTGGGTGGTTATTTAGTGGACAGGTGTATTTGGGAGATTCTTTGGGTGGTTATTTAGTGGACAGGTGTATTTGGGAGATTCTTTGGGTGGTTATTTAGTGGACAGGTGTATTTGGGAGATTCTTTGGGTGGTTATTTAGTGGACAGGTGTATTTGGGAGATTCTTTGGGTGGTTATTTAGTGGACAGGTGTATTTGGGAGATTCTTTGGGTGGTTATTTAGTGGACAGGTGTATTTGGGAGATTCTTTGGGTGGTTATTTAGTGGACAGGTGTATTTGGGAGATTCTTTGGGTGGTTATTTAGTGGACAGGTGTATTTGGGAGAT